>NC_085901.1:4370000-4379568 GCF_034447905.1 Colletotrichum destructivum | reverse complement strand
CTAACCCTAACCCTAACCCTAACCCTAACCCTAACCCTAACCCTAACCCTAACCCTAACCCTAACCCTAACCCTAACCCTAACCCTAACCCTAACCCTAACCCTAACCCTAACCCTTCCACAATCCTTCCACAATCCTTACTCACGCGTCGACGAACCCCTACAACCCCGCCATCCACCTTCCACCTTCCACAATCCTTACTCACGCGTCGACGAACCTACTCTTCCAACAACTCACAAGCTTAGCGGGGGCTGGCTAGACGCCTGGGTTCCTGGGTTCCTGGGTTCCTACCACGTTGCAACAGTCGTCTGCCGTTCCGACGCTTATTGGGACCCTCCCCGTAGCCGCCTAAGCCACCGTTCTGCCTTGTCTACGTCGTCTACGTTAACCCTAACCCTCGACTGCCGTCCCCTACCCGTGCACAGTGCAGAAAGCCGTGTGATATCCATTTACACTGTCTGCGCCTCCCTTCCCTCCTACTATGTCTTCTCCTTCTTGCGGCTACGCCTGACTGTCTAAAGAGAAGGCCTTTGTCTCTTAACCATGTCTGTTAACCATGTCAATTAACCCTAACCCTGCTCCCTAACCCTCCTTAGGTCCTACCCTAACCCTAACCCTAAGCCCCCCTATCCCTACCGAGGCAGTGCCGCTGCACCAGCACCTCCCACGCCGCCAGCGCGTTCGTTGACGTCTCCTCCCCGTCCACATGCCGTGACCGCCCCAGCCACCCTGTGAATTCCTCCTCGTCGCCCGCGTCCACCTCGAACGCCTCAAACAGCCACCGCTGCGCCGCGCTGAATTGGCTCGTCCACTGGATCGCCGGCAGCACCGCGTCCATCCACCGGCACCCGCCCCCAGCCCCGCCCCCAGCCCCGGGCCCGGCCCCGGCCCCGGCCCCGGCCCCGGCCCCGGCCCCCGTGTCCCGCCCCCGCCCCTGCCCCCCTCCGGCTCCCCTCCTGCCCTGACCCTCCCCCGCCCCCCCTTCCCGCCCACCCCTCCTCGCACACCGTCTGCGGGAGCCCGCACAGCCAGCAGCACGCAAACCGCTCGAACCGCACCTTCGCCCGCCACCGGAGGAATCGCCCGCCCTCCAGCCGCGGGCAGCATCCTGTCTTGTGTCCCTGGAACCGACCACGCTTCCACTCAATCCTCTTCCCGTTGCACCACGCCATGTAACACACTGCGCATCCGCCCTCCACCTCCCTCAGCCACTCCTGCAGGCCCTTCGACAACGCCTGCCTTGCCTTGGTGTCCTGTGCTGCCCGGCTAACCCTAACCTCCTCCCCGTCCCCGTCCCCGCTGCTGCCTGCCTCTTCTTCCGCAACCCCCTGGCAGTGGTCGCATGCCTCCGCCCCGAGCTGCCGGCAGTCTCTGCCGTCTCCGTCCATAAACTCCCCGAGTACCGCCCGCCGGCACCCCTCCGTCTCCATGAGCGCCTGCATCCCCTGCTGGTCCACCTGGTTCACGTCCGCCGCGAACGCGTCCCGCTGCGGCCCCCTCTCTCCGTCCCGGAAGATCACCGACTCCACCGTCTCGCCCTTGTCCCGGCCCCCTCGCCCCGTCTGCTGCGCGAAGTCCACGAGCCCGTACGGCGCCTCTGCGTGGATCACCGCCACCACGCCCCGGATGTCTACCCCCGACCCGAGTCCCGTTGTTGCTGCCATCCACCGGCTTCCGGACCGCCCCTTGGACCACGCCTCGAGCGCCTCCCATCGCCCCTCCGCGCTCAGGGACCCGTGGTACGCCGCGCATCCGATCGCCGTCGCCACCTGCTTGCATTTGGCCTTGGACCGGCAGTAGACCACCCCCTTCTGACCTGCTGCCATCTGCCGCCCGAGTCGCCCGACCTCGTCCACGACCGCCGTCATGATCGCGGGGAACCCCCCGGGCACCACCCCTGCTACGCGGTATCGGATGTTGACCCGCGCCGTGCTGGCCCGCACCGTCGTTGCGTCCTCCGCCAGCATCAGCCGCCGGAACCACGCCTCCATCCGGACCGGCAGCGTTGCCGTCAGCAGGATCATCGGCACCCCGAACCGGTAGAGGCCCTTGACCTCCGCCAGCTGGGGGCGGTACCCGCCGTCGAGGAGCATCGTGTGACACTCGTCCACGAAGATGCGCTTGAGCACCCTGCGCGCCCGGAGTCCTTCGCCGTAGGACAGGAACTCGGCGAACTGGGAGTGCTCCGCGCTGACGAACACGATCGACGCCACCCGTTCCCCCTCCCGCCGGCCTGTCACCGCCCTCGGCTGCCAGTGGAGCACGTCGACCCCGGCTGTCCTGGCCCCCTCGACGAGGCTGTTGAGGAGCGCCGCGAACGGCACGACCACGATGCTGACCCCGCCGTGCACCTCCCGCACCGCCGGCAGCTGGAAGAGCGCGCTTTTGCCTGCCCCCGTCGGCAGCACCACGATGAGGACGTCGCCCTGCCGCAGCGACATGACCCTGCGCGCCGCCTCGTGCTGCTCCGCCGTCCTCCAGCCCGCCTCGTCCCCGAAGAGCACGCGCAGCCCGGCCTCGAGCCGCCTGTCCAGCTCCGCCTCCTCCGGCGCGCTTCTCCGTGCCAGCATGGCGTCGTTGGCGGCTCGCTTCCGGCGGCCCGAGTGCGTGGCCTGCTGCTCTCGGCTGGTGGCCGGCCTCGTGGGGGTGGCTATGGGGTTGGCCGGTGCTGCTGCCTCCGCCGGCTGGCCTGATGCCCTCCGCTTCCTGGACAACGACGCAGGTGCTGCTGGTGTGCCGACTGGGTACGTGGCGCCGGCGTCGCCGGCGGCCAGCTGTCCCTGTCGCTCGGCTTGCCTCTGCTGCCCCCCCTGCCCTCCCGACGGCGGCGGCAACTCGAGGAAGGCGTGCCACAGCCGGCTGATCTCGCGGAAGTTGGCCACCATCTCCGGCTGCAGCTGGTTGGGGAACTGCACGTCGATGGCGTAGTGCCGCCTGGCCGTGACCCCGGCGTGCGTTGCCTGCAGGTCCCATACGAACTCCAGCCGGGACTTCCTCCGCACCTCGCCCGTCAGGGGGTCTGTTCCCGTCGTCCCGCCGCCTGCGCCGCCCGCGCCCGGCCCGGCCCCATCGTCCTCCTCGGCCATCTCGACCTCCGCCTGCTTCACCACGAGGCCGCGGATCCTCCTGCCCAGCTCGATGGCTACGTGCCGGTAGCTCGACACCGTGAGGCGGACGCCTATCGCCGCCGACGTCGCCGCGTCGAGCTCCTTGCTGAGCTCCGTCGTGTCCCACAGGCCCCGGCGCCCGTCCTTCCAGAGCCACGGGTGGAGCGAGGCCGGCGGGCCCTGTATGCCGGCCTCGGCCTGGAGGAGCCTCTCGAAGGGCAGCAGCCAGGCGACGTAGGCCACCATCATCTTGCCGACCGCCTCGGGCAGGAAACGGGCCACCTTCCGGCTGAGGCCCCGGATCGCCCGGTTCTTGTCCCGGTCCGTGACGAGCATCACCTGCCCGTCGAAGACGAAGACGTTCCGCGCCATGTCCTGCGTGTCGCAGTACCGCATCGTCGTCATCTCCGGCCCCCGCCCGGGCTGGCCCCCCCATATGTGGGCCGACGCGAGAAGCGACCGCTTGAAGGACTGCGCCCTGGCCAGCCAGCCGAGCACGCCGTCGCGCCGCCACTGCTGCAGCCTCGCGTCCCACATGCTGCCGCGGCAGAGCTCGGCCAGCGTCCCGGGCCCCGGCCGGAGCCAGGCGTTCTTCTCGTGCGTCGCGAAGGACCGCCCGGCGCCTTCGAACACGAGCGTGTCGACGACGCCGTCCAGCGCCAGCTGCCCGCCCGCCTCCGCCCACCCCCCGCGCATGAGCTCGTGCAGCGTTGCCTCGGCCTCGGCCCTGGGCTGCTGCGCCGCCCGTCGGAAGTCGTCGATGGCCACCCGCTGCCCGAGGTAGCGGAGTGCCTGCCCGCTCTTCTCCCACATCACCCGAGGCGTGCCGCCCTCCCTGTTCCGGTGGCCCTTGCCGTACGCCATCATGCGGATGATGGCGCTGAAGGGCGTGTGCGACCCGTCGGCGAGCCAGTGCCGGTACTGCTCTACAAAGCCGTCCACTACCTCCGCGCTCATCTCGTTGGGGTCCCCGTCGATTGCCTCCTTCTCGAAGAAGTGTTCCAGCATCAATATGCGCCCGCACCACAGGAGCCCCGCGAGCCGCTGGGTGAACCGGGATGCCGGGCTCCACCCAACCCCGCTGCTCTGACCGCTTCCGCTACCGCTGCCGGCCGTCCCCCCACTCCTCTTTGCCGGGTTCATGACCCCGAGCACGGCGGTGAAGTGGATGAGCGGGTTCGCAAAAGTGTCCACGGCAACCTTCTGCTTTAGGGACACAATGCAGAACTGGTACACCCGTCGATCTAGCGCCCTGCTGTGCTCTGGGCGGCCGCCGTCGGCCGCTTGGCTGGCCCCGGCAGCCCCAGACCCACGGCGGAGGATTTGTTGACCCTCCATGCTGAGGGTGTTGCTCCTGCTGCTGGTGGCAAGCCGGCCGGCTGCGTAGCTGCTGTCGTTGTCGCTGTCGTCGTCGTAGTAGTGACCGTTGTTGTCGTCGTCCTCGCTCTCGGTACTCGCCCTGGTCGGCTGTGTCTGGCTGTAGCACCAGCTGCCCCGACCTTGACGGCTTGCACTGGCGTCGCCTGCTACGGCGAGGGCCTCGGCCATTGCGTCCAGTGCCGTCCACTGCTCGTCTGTGAAGCGGATCCTGCGCTGCTGTTGTGCCTCTGTCCGGCCTAGCTGATGCGCCCGTAGGCAGTAACAGAGATACCTCTCCCACACCGCCTGGTAGTTCCGGACTGTTGATTCCATTTGCTCGAGCGCGAACGGCCGTCCGTGGGGCTTGGCCGGATCGACGCTCTTCAGCCACCTCTTTGTCTCGTGGGGCACCTTGTCGAGCCGGAGGGAGCACCTGGCCACCTCGTGGCGGAAGCTCTCCTGCAGGAGGGCCAGCCGTCGCTGCTCCTCCCGGCCCTCCTCGTCCCGGACCGTGTCCCGCGCTGCCGCCGACAGGGGCGCCTTCCCGGCCTCGTACAGGTCCACCAGGTTGCGCCCGTCGAGGTGTACGGCCCAACCCATCTCCCTCACCCAGGCCGACTGTCGGTTGACGTCGGAGGTGGCGACGACTGTCCGCTCCCAGTGCTCGTCCTCGGCTGTCATAAGCTCCTGCCGTCTCGCCAGCCGCTCGGCGAATACGTCGTTGCTCCCCTGCCGGGGTGACTGCGACAGCGGCCCTCCCTCGTTCGTCCCGGGGTCGCGGACGATCCAGTACCGTGCGTAGCGGCCTTGCGATAGCGACTGCAGCCTTACTGCCCCCCAGTCGATGGGCTCGGCTTCTTTGCTGTTGGTAGCCCTGGGGCCGACTGCCGGCCTGCCTGTGCTGTGTGTCCCTTGCTGTACGTGCAGCTTCACTAGCTTCCGGCTGCTTGTCCGGAAGTCGCACCGCCTGCATCCATATCCGTCTAGCACAGTTAGCTGCTCAAGTGGCAGGCTGCCGTCCGGTGGTAGTTCGCATGTGTGGGGGTCCTCAAGAGGGCTGTCATAGGCGGCCGCCCAGGCTAGGTCGACCACTGCACGGAGCGTTGCTCCCTTGAGCTGGTGAGTCTGCCGGAAGTGGCCCTCGACGCCACCGTCCGGTCGGACCGCCTGCTTGCAGTGCGTGCAGACAGCAACCCGAGGCCGCTCTACAAAGGTGAGGTACAGACTGGCGTTGACGTCTGCACAGGGTGGACTGCCTCTGCCGCTTGTACAGCTGCTTCCGCCCATTGTCGTCTTAGTCTGCAGTGTTGAATTACTAAACATCAGCCTATTCAGCATAGGCTCTCTTTAGAAAAACACAGGTGGTTATAGTATAAAGGGTTAGGTAGGCATAGTAAACAAGACTATGTTTATTAAGTAGGTAGTTGCTTTAATTATCTTTACATGCCATGTTGCATAGTGGGTCTGGCGTTGCTAGAGAGACTAGCAGCCTTTATAGTGTAGTAAGCAGAGAGGGGATAGGGGGGAGGAGGTAAAGAATAAGAAGAAAAAAAACCTAGATAAGTTTAAAAAGGAAAATAAAAGATTTTTAAGTAAAAAGAATAAATAGTATTACTAGCTAGGAAGGCTAAATTATGTTATTTATAGTATTGTAAGAAATACTAGTGTTTTCTATCTACAATATTGTAAGGTATAAGAATAAGAAGAAATGAAAAGTAAGAAGAATAGGGAAAGGGTTAAGCTGTACACTACTGTAGGCCTACTAAGTAACTTAAGGGGGTATAAAAGATAAAGTCCTCCTTCTATCCTTACTACTTACATTTGCAGGGTTTATAGTCTCTTTAGCTGCTGTCTTCTTTATAGATTACTAATCTATTACTCTTCCCTACCTTATGCAAATGTTGCTTATCCCCTTGTTTAGCTAGACTACACCTTACCTCCCCTATCTACTGCAGGCAGAGGTTGTTCTTCTGTTCTTTTCTACATTACTCCGTCTTTAGCCTACAGGTCTATTTTTGTAGAAACGCAAACTAATCCCTCTTAAACAACGTTATAGTAACTAAGATTATAAGTATAAAATTTATAATAGCTTCTATAAGCTTGAAATAGCTTTGCTTTTATTACTATAGTAACTACTAGAAGTACTTTTAATTATATCTATTAATCTCCCTAATTCCCTTCTTAGTAGCTAGCCCTAAGTAGTCTAGCCTTACTTACTTACTATAAAGGAGTTTCTAAGGTTTATTAGTTTAGGGTTCTATAATAGAGCTACTTTAACCTATAGCCTTTACTAAACTACATTTACATAGAGTAAGCCTACTACAACTTAACTAAGGTTAGTATACTACCCTAGGGCTAATAACTAGCCCTAGTAGGCACTAGTACTATAGATTGTAGATAGCAATAAGGTAACTACAAATAGGAATTAGGACATCTTTACCTAGGATAGGACTTAGTCCTCTATAGGCAGTCTACTCTTCTACATGCCGCTTATTCTAGGGTTTATCTTCTAATAATTTGCAACACAACTAAGGTGGAAGGATTGCCTTCCTGCCCTTATAGCCTTGGCGAGAGAGATCTATAACAATTGGATCTGGGGGTCTGGACTTGCAGCAGAGCCGGGCTTCGAACTAGGGACGGCCTTGCCGCCTGCTGGCCTGCTGCGGGCGATCCCTCCTCTAGTCTGGTCTGTGGCCGGCTGGCCTTGCGATCCTGCCCTTGATGCGAACCCTGGCTCCTGTGAGGCCCCCAGGCGGTCCGGACTTTGGTCCGAACCTCCGGGTTGGCGTAGGGTGGCCTTCGTGCGGGGCTGAGGATGGCGCGCCGTCGCCGAGACGCCGTCGACCTTGAAGGTGACGGGCCTGCGTTTTCAGAGAGAGATCGATGCGCTGCCGACTTTGAACGTCGGGTCCATGAGTACCAGCCTCAAAGCAGGCTGGGCAGGCAGTGCAACGGCTTTATCAGGGGGGTCAATTCGTCAGGTTTTATAGGCTGCAGGAAAACAATCCCCTGCTTGGTTGTTTCGAAAGGGAAGGAACGGGCCGTCTGCACCTTCCCTTCAGAGGGGTTTCTATAAAAAAAAGGGGGATAGAAAAACAGCCAACACCCCCTCCCTCACCCCCTCTTTTCCTTCCTCCTTCAGCTACACAGGCCAGCCCTCTCAGCCGAAGCTGATCTTCTGTGACTGGTGTTGGAGGCCACCTGGGGCCTGCCCTCGCCGGCCGGCCTTGTTCCTGGGCCCGGCCTCCGCTGCGCAGTCCGGTCTCTGGTCCGATCCGTGGCCGGCTCTGTGCGGGCAGTCCGGACTTTGGTCCGATTCGAGGCGGCCCACTCCTCGCCCGGGCCCAGCAGTCGGATCTCTGCTTAGGGTTTCCGGCCTTCAGCCCTGCAGTATTTTAACGGCTGCCTTCGGCCCCGCCTTAGTGAGTGATCAATAAATACCTATAATAACCCTGCCTGTCCTCTTTTGCTGGATTCTTTAGACGGTAGCAAACGTCTTTGTGGCCCTGATACAGGCGCTTCGCGTTTAAGTCTGATTGGATCCGGAGATCTGGACCTGCGGCTGAGCCAGGCATGGAAACAAGGGCGGCCTTGCCGCCTGCTGGCCTGCCTCGGGCGATCCCTCCTTTGGTCCGATCTGTAGCTGTCCGGCCTGGCAGTCCTGTCCTTAGTCTGATCCCTTGCTCTAGAGGCCTCGGCCGTCCGATCCTTGGCCGGCCCTGGCGACCCTGTTGACCTTGCCTGGCAATGTTGATAATAGACGACGCCAAGGCGAGAGACCAGCCACGACGGCGAGGCGCAAGATCTCAACATGTTTGTTGACTGGATTAACTGTACGTGCTGCAGGGTTTTATAGGCTGCCTTTGGCCTACCTTAGTTAGCAATATATAAATCCCTATTATAACCCTGCCTGCCCTCTTTTGCTGGATTCTTCACACAGTAGCAAACGTCTCTGTGGCCCCGATACAGGCGCTTCGCGTTTAATTCTGATCGGATCCGGAGATCTGGACCTGCGGCCGAGCCAGGCACGGAAGAAGGGGCCGGCCTTGCCGCCTGCTGGCCTGCCTCGGGCGATCCCTCCTTTGATCCGATCCGTGGCCGGCTGGCCTTGCGGTCTTAGCCTTGGTCCGATCCTGGCCTTGCAATCCTGCCCCTGGTCCGATCCCTGGCCGGCTCTGGCGGCCTTGTTGTCAGCCCTTCCACAATCGGCGTGCCTCTCCATCTGAGAGCGTGCAGTACATCGTGGATTGTGATTGTCTTGGCCCCACGATGGTGGCTTGAGGTTGACGAGGGCAGCCTTGTTGAGAGTAGGTAGGCTTTTATACTAGATAATGTACTGGTTACGCATTGTATGTATTGTTGCTAGGGACAATCTGTCTATTTATTGCAGGCAGCTAATTGCAAGGGTTGAGTTAAAGCACCTACCTTTTACCTACCCCCCCTATTTCAACCCCCTATTTAGACTATAGACTAAAGGTGCTACTTTTAACCCTATCTCTAATAAAACTAGCTATTAGATTATAAATAAGATATAATCCTATATGTAAATAATAGTACTAACTATTAAAGTAGTAGGGCTTATATACATTTTATTAGTATTTTAATCTTACTATTAATTAAAGTAAACTAGACTTATTACTTACTTCTCTAATTATATATATGTATATGTAATATACTTTATAGATAGTACTATAAAGACTACTTAAGTTTTATGCTATAGTTAACATTATATAATAGAGTATTCTATAATATCTTTTCTATTCTACTAATTTAATACTTATAGAAAGGCTTTAAAAGAATAAGACTACTTCTACTTAGTCTACTATATTTTAAAAGCGAATACTACTAGTCTTTTAATATTCTATCCCATAGTTATTAAATAAATTAATAATATTAAAACAAAGCCTAACTTTACTATAACCTTAATGTAGCTGTAGTAATACTACATTAAATTTATCAATTATACTTATTGTAGATTAGGTTAATAAAAACTAGATAAACGCTTAATTTTTATACTTATATATAATGTTTTAGGAAAGTTAAACTTAGTAGTACTTTTATGTTTTTTTAAACTACTAAAGCTAGCTATCTAATAGGAAGGT
>NC_085901.1:4362500-4365000 GCF_034447905.1 Colletotrichum destructivum | reverse complement strand
GAAACCAGCTACTAGAAGGTTCGATTAGTCTTTCGCCCCCATGCGCATGTTTGACGATCGATTTGCACGTCAGAACCGCTGCGAGCCTCCACCAGAGTTTCCTCTGGCTTCACCCTACACACGCATAGTTCACCTTCTTTCGGGTCCAACCCTATATGCTCTTACTCAAATCCATCCGAGAACATCAGGATCGGTCGATGATGCGCCGAAGCTCTCACCTGCGTTCACTTTCATTACGCGTAGGGGTTTAACACCCAAACACTCGCACATAAGGTTGACTCCTTGGTCCGTGTTTCAAGACGGGTCGCTGATGACCATTACGCCAGCATCCTTGCGGAGCGCGTACCTCAGCCCGCCGAAGGGTATTATGCAACAGGCTATAACACTCCCCGAAGAGAGCTACGTTCCTGAAGCTTTTGTCCCCGACGGCAAGCTGATGCTGGCCTGTGCCGGCGAAGTGCCCCAGCCGCGAGAGCTGGGTGATTCACCGGACGCAAGTCTGGTCACAAGCGCTTCCCTTTTAACAATTTCACGTGCTGTTTAACCCTCTTTTCAAAGTGCTTTTCATCTTTCGATCACTCTACTTGTGCGCTATCGGTCTCTGGCCTATATTTAGCTTTAGAAGAAATATACCTCCCATTTTGAGCAGCATTCCCAAACTACTCGACTCGTCGAAGGAGCTTTACAAAGGCTTGGTGTCCAACCGTACGGGGCTCTCACCCTCTATGGCGTCCCGTTCCAGGGAACTCGGAAGGCACCGCGCCAAAAGCATCCTCTGCAAATTACAACTCGGGCCTGGGGCCAGATTTCAAATTTGAGCTGTTGCCGCTTCACTCGCCGTTACTGGGGCAATCCCTGTTGGTTTCTTTTCCTCCGCTTATTGATATGCTTAAGTTCAGCGGGTATTCCTACCTGATCCGAGGTCAACCTGTAAAAGTTTTGGGGGTTTTACGGCAAGAGTCCCTCCGGATCCCAGTGCGAGACGTTAAGTTACTACGCAAAGGAGGCTCCGGGAGGGTCCGCCACTACCTTTAAGGGCCTACGTCGACCGTAGGGCCCCAACACCAAGCTGGGCTTGAGGGTTGAAATGACGCTCGAACAGGCATGCCCGCCAGAATGCTGGCGGGCGCAGTGTGCGTTCAAAGATTCGATGATTCACTGAATTCTGCAATTCACATTACTTATCGCATTTCGCTGCGTTCTTCATCGATGCCAGAACCAAGAGATCCGTTGTTAAAAGTTTTAATTATTTGCTTGTGCCACTCAGAAGAAACGTCGTTAAAATAGAGTTTTGGTATCCTCCGGCGGGCGCCACGCCCGTGAGGGCGCGGCCGGGAGGGGGACCGCCCCCCGAGGGGGGTTGTCCTCCTGCCCGCCGAAGCAACAGTTAAGGTATGTTCACAAAGGGTTGTAGAGCGGTAACTCAGTAATGATCCCTCCGCTGGTTCACCAACGGAGACCTTGTTACGACTTTTACTTCCTCTAAATGACCGAGTTTGGATAACTTTCCGGCCCTGAGTGGTAGTTGCCCACCTCTCTGGGCCAGTCCGAAAGCCTCACTGAGCCATTCAATCGGTAGTAGCGACGGGCGGTGTGTACAAAGGGCAGGGACGTAATCAACGCAAGCTGATGACTTGCGCTTACTAGGGATTCCTCGTTGAAGAGCAATAATTGCAATGCTCTATCCCCAGCACGACGGAGTTTAACAAGATTACCCGGGCCTTCCGGCCAAGGGAGTACTCGCTGGCTCCGTCAGTGTAACGCGCGTGCGGCCCAGAACATCTAAGGGCATCACAGACCTGTTATTGCCTCAAACTTCCATCGGCTTGAGCCGATAGTCCCTCTAAGAAGCCGGCGTACTGCCAAAGCAATACGGGCTATTTAGCAGGTTAAGGTCTCGTTCGTTATCGCAATTAAGCAGACAAATCACTCCACCAACTAAGAACGGCCATGCACCACCACCCACAAAATCAAGAAAGAGCTCTCAATCTGTCAATCCTCATTGTGTCTGGACCTGGTGAGTTTCCCCGTGTTGAGTCAAATTAAGCCGCAGGCTCCACCCCTGGTGGTGCCCTTCCGTCAATTTCTTTAAGTTTCAGCCTTGCGACCATACTCCCCCTGGAGCCCAAGCACTTTGATTTCTCGTAAGGTGCCGAACGAGTCAAAAAATAACATCGTCCGATCCCTAGTCGGCATAGTTTATGGTTAAGACTACGACGGTATCTGATCGTCTTCGATCCCCTAACTTTCGTTCCTGATAAATGAAAACATCCTTGGCAAATGCTTTCGCAGTAGTTAGTCTTCAATAAATCCAAGAATTTCACCTCTGACAATTGAATACTGATGCCCCCGACTGTCCCTATTAATCATTACGGCGGTCCTAGAAACCAACAAAATAGAACCACACGTCCTATTCTATTATTCCATGCTAATGTATTCGAGCATAGGCCTGCCTGGAGCACTCTAATTTTTTCAAAGTAAAAGTCCTGTTTCCCCGGCA
>NC_085901.1:4200000-4355000 GCF_034447905.1 Colletotrichum destructivum | reverse complement strand
GGAGCCCAAGCACTTTGATTTCTCGTAAGGTGCCGAACGAGTCAAAAAATAACATCGTCCGATCCCTAGTCGGCATAGTTTATGGTTAAGACTACGACGGTATCTGATCGTCTTCGATCCCCTAACTTTCGTTCCTGATAAATGAAAACATCCTTGGCAAATGCTTTCGCAGTAGTTAGTCTTCAATAAATCCAAGAATTTCACCTCTGACAATTGAATACTGATGCCCCCGACTGTCCCTATTAATCATTACGGCGGTCCTAGAAACCAACAAAATAGAACCACACGTCCTATTCTATTATTCCATGCTAATGTATTCGAGCATAGGCCTGCCTGGAGCACTCTAATTTTTTCAAAGTAAAAGTCCTGTTTCCCCGGCACACCCAGTGAAGGGCATGCGGTTCCACAGAGGGAAAGGCCCGGCCGGACCAGTGCACGCGGTGAGGCGGACCGGCCAGCCAGGCCCAAGGTTCTACTACGAGCTTTTTAACCACAACAACTTTAATATACGCTATTGGAGCTGGAATTACCGCGGCTGCTGGCACCAGACTTGCCCTCCAATTGTTCCTCGTTAAGGGATTTAAATTGTACTCATTCCAATTACAAGACCCAAAAGAGCCCTGTATCAGTATTTATCGTCACTACCTCCCCGTGTCGGGATTGGGTAATTTGCGCGCCTGCTGCCTTCCTTGGATGTAGTAGCCGTTTCTCAGGCTCCTTCTCCGGGGTCGAGCCCTAACCCTCCGTTACCCGTTGTAACCATGCTAGAACACTACTCTAGCATCGAAAGTTGATAGGGAAGAAATTTGAATGAACCATCGCCGGCGCAAGGCCATGCGATTCGAGAAGTTATTATGAATCACCAGTGAGCCCCGAAGGGCATTGGTTTTTAATCTAATAAATACATCCCTTCCGAAGTCGGGATTTTTAGCATGTATTAGCTCTAGAATTACCACGGTTATCCAAGTAGTAAGGTACTATCAAATAAACGATAACTTATATAATGAGCCATTCGCAGTTTCGCTGTATAATTGCTTATACTTAGACATGCATGGCTTAATCTTTGAGACAAGCATATGACTACTGGCAGAATCAACCAGGTAACTATCGTGCGCCGGGGTGAGCCGGCCATCGGCGCTGCGAGCAGCGGCCGAAGCATTTTTAGTCACCGGTATCGCTCGCGCTGCCGAAACAGCGCTCGCACCCCCGCTGCGACCGTCCGGCTAGGCCGTAGGCGCAGAGGAAGCTTCCGTTTTCCCCCTCTGAATTCCCCAGAACCCCGTTCACCGCGCTGTGCCCCCGGGGGGGTTGCGTGGTTAGGGGGCTCCAAGAGGAGCAACTGGCCCCGCGGCTTCAGCTATTCAGCGTCCGACCGCGGGCGTTTCTCTCCCGATGCTCAGTGTAAGTATAGCCAACGGCCATTCATCCACAGAGCCCATCCTTCGGGTCTAGGGGCTCGTGACCCCTAAACCCTCCGGGCACGCCCAGGATGATGCGCCGCCTTAGCGGTGCACCACAGTGGGCGGCGACTGCTGCTACGAACTCCCCGCCACCGAGGAAGATACCTGCGAGGCTGTTCAGAGAGACGCCACGCAGCAGTCATTAAGATATGGGACGGTTGCGCTGTATTTCTACAGCGCGCACCCTCAGCGGGTGGAGCAGTTGCGCTGTGCCGCCGGTTGGCTGCACTCGCTCTCTTCTCATAGGCCCTGCGACACTTTTTGCGCCCGGGCCCCGCTCCACCTGGTTCTGTCCCGAAAAAACATTTCCCGAAAAAAAGATTTGTATGGGAAAACAAAAAAATCGACTCACGACCACCAAAACCTTATCCGATCCCGCACGCACAACCCAGGTATGCCCGTCGACCGCCCACGTCGTCGCCGCCGCCAACTGCTTGGTGGCGCCTTGCAGGGCACTTATTTTTCCCTTTCCAGGGTACTCGGGGAATTGCCTTCCAGGGTACTTGGCCTTTCCAGGGTACTTGGGAATTGCCTTCCAGGGTACTTGGGAAATGCCTTCCAGGGTACTTGGGAAATGCCTTCCAGGGCACTCGGGATTGCCTTCCAGGGTACTTGGGAATTGCCTTCCAGGGTACTTGGCCTTTCCAGGGTACTTGGGAATTGCCTTCCAGGGTACTTGGGAAATGCCTTCCAGGGTACTTGGGAAATGCCTTCCAGGGCACTCGGGATTGCCTTCCAGGGTACTTGGGAATTGCCTTCCAGGGTACTTGGCCTTTCCAGGGTACTTGGGAATTGCCTTCCAGGGTACTTGGGAAATGCCTTCCAGGGTACTTGGGAAATGCCTTCCAGGGCACTCGGGATTGCCTTCCAGGGTACTTGGGAATTGCCTTCCAGGGTACTTGGCCTTTCCAGGGTACTTGGGAATTGCCTTCCAGGGTACTTGGGAATTCCTTTCCAGGGTACTTGGCCTTTCCAGGGTACTTGGGAATTGCCTTCCAGGGTACTTGGGAATTCCTTTCCAGGGTACTTGGCCTTTCCGGGGCACCTAGCCTTTCTAGGGTACTTATTTAGTACTCCTTCTTTGTAAGACGACTTATGTGTAGAGGCCTCCCTTTTTCCTTCTCTACTTCTTTCTATCTTATATAAACCTATTCTCTACAGTACAGACGCCTTTTGCTTTACTATGTAAACGCTTATTCTTTTCTCATATATACTCTCTACCTTTTCTACTATGCTTTCAAAATCTTATTCTATACTTTTAGACTCTTCTTTTATAATCTTACTTTCTTATGCAAACTACTTCTGCCTAACCACCTACTTATCTCTATAAACTATTTAAAAGTAGAATACCACTCTCTCTCCATAAAAAAAAAAACCTCCCCCCTTAATGCTGAAGCTTTTACATTGCCTCTAAACAAAAATTCTACTTTTTAGTAACATACTTACATAGCAAGCAGGCTAATAGAGCAAGCAGGCTACTTTTCTAACTTTCTACCTCTTTAACCTTTATACTAACTTTCCTCTACATATAAATATGCTATCCTCCTCAATTAAAAGTTGTATTATCCTTACTATCTAGGCTATTAAAAAAGACCTAAAAATGTCTATACAAAAAGCAGCTCTAACCTTTAAGGTCCCTTAAACTATACTTTAATACTAACGCATTAGATGCATTATACAACCTAAAAGATAATTAAATTTAATAAAGATAACTATAACTAAAGAGGAGGTAATTCTTAAATAAGTTATTAACCTAATTAATTAAGGGTTCCCTTTATAATAAGAAGATATATAAAAAATAGCTAACTAACTTCTAAATGCTTACAATAAGATGTATATAGAACCCTAATAGGTAAAGAACTTTATATAATGCATCCCCTAATTAAAAATGCAATTTTAATATTAAATTAACTATTAGAGGGCCTTAGCTAAAGATCTTATAATTATATAAGGCTAGTTTGCACTTATGCAAAATACAATTATAAAGTATAGAATACTTAATAATAATATTTATAATTTTAATAAGACTAAGTTCTTAATAGGAATGCTATTATATGCAAAGGTTGTTATAACGTCTAACTATAAGAGAAGACCTTATATAAAGCAGCTTAGCAATTAAGAATAGGTTTTTATTATTTAAGGTGTATATATAGATAGCTAGGTAATACCTTTATATATTATTATAAAAGGTAAATATTACCTCCTCTTTTAGTATATTAATAGCTAATTCCTAGCTATATAGTATATCTATCTAAGCAAAAATAGATAGATAATAAATAATATTAGCCTAAATTAGCTAAAGCACCTCAATTAGTGCATAAAGTCCTATATAAAAGGTTCTTATTACGTTTTAATCCTTAATAGTTATAACAGCTATAAATTAACTAACTTTAATAAATACTATAAGGAATAGAACATTATTACTTTATGCATGCTTCTCTATTTATTATATAAGCTTTAGCCTCTTAATGTTAGGTGCTTTAGCCTATTAAAGTACTTATATAGTAAGAAAATTAAGAAGATAATGCAAATATAGATTTTGCATATTACTAAAGATAACTTCTTTTCTACCTTTAAAACAGCATTCTTTACCTTAATAGGTAAAAATAATATATAGGTAGGTTTTAGATAGGTAGGCCTTATACCTTTTAACCTTAAAGTAGTTATTTCTTAGTTAGATTTTAAGCTAAAGACGCTAACACCTTTAACCTTATAGCTAAGCAGCTAAAGCTCCTAAAACGTAAAGATACTAACTATAGTACTAAAGGGCGTATAAAGTGCTTCCTCCCTTAAAAAGAAGATCTAAGTACATTAAGGTAGCTTACTAACACTAATATATAAAGTAATTAACTTTTAGGCTAAAGGTATTAGTAAGTTAGCCTATAAGCTTACTATTATTAAAGCTAAAAACTATAAGCTTTATATAAGGATAGAGGTACTAAGTAAGCGCTAAAAAGTAAAAAAGATCTAACTACATTTTAAAGAGTTACTTAATACTGCTAATGCAAAAGCACTATAAGTAGAAAAAGGTAGTATTAATACTAGAGAAGAGAATAACCTTTAAAAGGAAGGTTGTATAGAAGGTGCTAAACTACGCATGCAGCAATGTAGTAATTACAGAAAGCCTAAATATAACGCATAAACCTATAAAGTAGTTTAAAATAGTAATAAGGAATAAGGTAATAAGTAGTTTTAATTAATTTTATATGTTGTAGTTTAATTAACTTATATAAAAGGTAGAAGGGTAGAAGAAGGTAGCTTGCTTGCTATATTAGCCTGCTTACTATATAAGTACATTATAACTTTTACTTTAAACTCTAAATACTCTATATTATGCTATAATAATAATAAAAGATAGTAAGAATGTAAATATAATAAATGCCTTATTTACTTTAAAGCTAAAGTAAAAGCCTAGCAGAAGGTATAAAAAAAAGAAACTTAATAGTTAAAAAACTAATAACGCTTATAGCAGAAGGGTAATATATAGTAACAACTTATAAAACCTTATATGCAACCTATAATGCAGCATATTTTAACCTAAATATTAAGATCTATAGATAATAGATGTATGTAATTATTAATAGTAGCACCTAAAGAAACTTTATCTTACCTAAATTAGTAAATAAATAATAAATACTATAGCAAAAAAAGGAACATTTATATGCATTACAAACAGTTAAAAAAGAATAAGTTAAGTATAGTAGCAGACTTATTATTTTAAAGATAGTATACCTCTCTTTATAAGTTTATAGCTAAAAAGAAGATCTTTAATTTAATATTATAGAGATAGGAGATATTAACGTTATCTTAGGAATTATATAGTTATAGAAGTATAACCTATAAATAGAAATAGTAAGCCTATAGGCTAACTTACTAATACCTCTAGCTTAGAAGTTAATTACTTTATATATTAGTATTAGTAAGCTACCTTAATATAGTTAGATCTTCTTTTTAAGGGAGGAAGCACTTTATATACCCTTTAGTGCTGTAGTTAGTATCTTTACATCTTAAGAGCTTTAGCTGCTTAGCTATAAGGTTAAAGGTGTTAGCATCTTTAGCTTAAAATTTAACTAAGAAATAACTACTTTAGGGTTAAAAGGTATAAAGCTTACCTATCTAAAACCTGCTTATATATTATCTTTACCTATTAAGGTAAAGAATGCTGCTTTAAAAGTAAGAAAGAAGTTATCTTTAGTAATATGCAAAATCTGCATCTGCATTATCTTCTTAATTTTCTTGCTGTATAAATACTTTAATAAGCTAAAGCACTTAATATTAAGAGGCTAAAGCTTATATAACAAATAAGGAGGTATATATAAAGTAATAATATTTTGTTTTTTATAGTATTTATTAAAGTTAATTAATTTATAGCTATTATAACTATTAAGGATTAAGAGGTAATAAAAACCCTTTATATAAGACTTTATACACTAATTAAAGTGCTTTAGCTAATTTAAGCTAATATTATTTATTATCTATCTATTTTTGCTTAAATAAATATACTATATAGCTAGAAATTAGCTATTAATATACTAAGAGAGGAGGTAATATTTACCTTTTATAATAATGTATAGAGGTATTATCTAGCTATCTATATATACACCTTAAATAATAAAAACCTATTCTTAATTGCTAAGCTGCTTTATATAAGGTCTTCTCTTATAGTTAGACGTTATAACAACCTTTGCATATAATAGCATTCCTATTAAGAACTTAGTCTTATTAAAATTATAAATATTATTATTAAGTATTCTATACTTTATAATTGTATTTTGCATAAGTGCAAACTAGCCTTATATAATTATAAGATCTTTAGCTAAGGCCCTCTAATAGTTAATTTAATATTAAAATTGCATTTTTAATTAGGGGATGCATTATATAAAGTTCTTTACCTATTAGGGTTCTATATACATCTTATTGTAAGCATTTAGAAGTTAGTTAGCTATTTTTTATATATCTTCTTATTATAAAGGGAACCCTTAATTAATTAGGTTAATAACTTATTTAAGAATTACCTCCTCTTTAGTTATAGTTATCTTTATTAAATTTAATTATCTTTTAGGTTGTATAATGCATCTAATGCGTTAGTATTAAAGTATAGTTTAAGGGACCTTAAAGGTTAGAGCTGCTTTTTATATAAACATTTTTAGGTCTTTTTTAATAGCCTAGATAGTAAGGATAATACAACTTTTAATTAAGGAGGATAGTATGTTTGTATGTAAAGGAAAGTTAGTATAAAGGTTAAAGAGGTAGAAAGTTAAAAAAGTAGCCTGCTTGCTTTATTAGCCTACTTGCTATATAAGTACGTTAATGTTTCCTTCCTTATAGTATTATATTATCTAGAATAGAAGTTATTTATATAAGTAGATATCTTAAATAGGTTCTTTAGTATATTATTAAAAGTAGAAGTAGAACTTTTTTTTACCCTTCCTATATATCTTATAGTTATTATTTAAATACTTTACTTAAAAGAGGTCTTTATAGTCCTTATAGTTAGGGTTTAGTAGGGGGTAGTCTTTTAGTATAAGTAGTATAGGTAGGTAACTCTTTTTATATACTATTTTATAAAACTAAACTAACTAGTTGTTATTCTTAAGGTAGATAATTTAGTATTCTAGTTGCTTTAGGGGTTTTAAGTTCTCTTCTTTAGAGCTAGATGCAATATAGGTTTTATAGTACTAACTAAAGATAATTTTATAGTTAAGTATTTCTTTTAAATTGTAGTTTAAGCTATCTAGCTCTTATAGGTAGTTGCTTGCAGCGTGTTTATATGCTTTTCTTTACTAGGGGGTCTAGGTTTATAGGTCTTAAGGGTTGCTTATTGCAACTTAGTTAAGTGCAGTTATCTTAATTTTTCCTTTTAGTGCTATTAGTCCTTAAAGTATAAGTTTTTTAACTTCTTTAAGTTATCTTATTTAAAGCATCTTATTAAGTTATTCCTTAATTTTGTATATAAGTTTTTAACTAAAGCCCTTTTGCATTATTATAAGGGTCTTTAGTTGTTCTTAGGGTTCTTTCTTTCTTTTAAGGCTATGATTCTTCTTAGCCTCTTTCTTTATCTTAGGGATCCTTTAGTATATTGCAATCTTATAGGCTTATTAAAGGATGTTAATATATTATTATTAGTATTCTTTAGGGGTTTTATATATCCCTTTCTATTTGTAGCCTAACTTAGTTATAGCTAAAGTTCTAGAGGCCTTAGGATACTATTCTAATTGTTTTTTGCTATCTTAGTAGGTAAGGTAGTTATTATTATAGCATGCAGTTTATAAAAGTAAGGTGTAGAGGATATTCTTACTAGTAATATTAATTTAGCAGCCTTTTTAGGTATTGCTGCTTCTTAGGTTGTTAGCATTCTCTAGCTATATATTCTAGCTTGTTGCAGTTGTAGCACTTAAAGTCTTATACCTTATTATCTTTCTAAGCTATACTAAAGTTTATAAGGCTACTATAGTATCTATAGGTAGTACTATTGCAATTTTAGTTATTCTACTAATAGTTTCCTTTAGGGCGTTTAGCTTATCTATTGCGCTAAAGGTAATTTTACTAAAATTGTTATTAAGGTTGCTATTAGTACTTTTTTCTTAAGTTAGCTAGTGCTTGCTTTTTGCTTTTCTTCTTATGTTGTTTATTGTAACGGTCCAAGGCGTGTGTATTTGCAACAGGCTATGGCGACTACTACGAGTATCCTCAGATGAGGATTAGAAGGGAAGAACAACAAATCTCCGCCTCGCAGCGGCCTGATCAGGGCCATGCGGCCCATGCCGCACTGGCCATCGGATTGTCGGCATCGTGGATTCCGTGGTGGGCCTGACCCGGGGTCGCCCGTGGCCGCGATATCCAGCAAGGCCTCATACGGGCCCAGCCCGTTACAATACCCCCCTCCTCCCCTTCCGAAGGGGGCCGTGTTTCTCTTCGTACTCAGCTAGTGCTATTGTGTCCTGAAACTGGCTGAGTGGTTCCCACGTCGGCTTCGCCCAACCCGTCCATTTCACGAGGACCTTCCAACCCCTACCGTGCTTCTTCTTATCCAGTATCTCCTGGACCTCGTACTCCTGATCAGGTCCAGACACAAGGGCGGCGGGTTGTATATCGTCCTGTTCCTGCGATGGAAAAGGGTCGTTTCCGGCATGCCGCAGGAGGGACACGTGGAAGACGTTATGTATCCCAGGCGGCGTGTCTAACCTGCACGCGTGTGTTCCGACTGTCTCCTGAACCGTATACTTGGCGTTCACCCAGTCCAGTTTCTTTGAGGGCCTGTCTGATTTCACATTCGTTAACCTGAGCCAGACTTTGTCGCCCGGTTTGAACTGATCGGACGGCTGTCGCCTCGCGTTGGCGTACAGTTCTTGTCGCTCTTGAGCCGTGGCCATGGCGGCTTGGGCCCATTCCGTAGCGTCCTTCAATCTCTGCACAAATCCTTCAGCTTTCGCGATAGGGGTGCTGTCGTCCGTTCTCAATGGCTCGTCCACCCTGATCAGGTCGATGTCGTATCCGTGGGTGGCAAAGAACGGACTCATCCCTGTAGATGTCGCCGGTCGGTTGTTAATAGCCATCATTGCCACTAGGGACAATTCGTCCCAATCATCCTGAGCATACGAGCAGAAGGCCCGCAAGTAGGTCTCTACTACTTGGTTAGCTCTCTCCGTGGCTCCGTCAGTCTCCGGATGGTAGGCTGTAGAGAGTCTCTGTTTGATTCTGAGGAGCTGACACAGGCGCCTCCACGTCTGACTGACAAATTGTGTCCCTCGATCAGTCACTATTGCTCTGGGGGTTCCGTGGTGTCTGATCAAGGCAGTAGCAAGAGTGTTCGCTGTTGCTTCGGACGAAATTTCCCACATAGGCTCCAGTATAACGTTCTTAGACAGCCTGTCCGTAATAACCAAGAGGTTCTTGTTCTTCTTCCTCGTTGTAGGTAAGTCGGTAATAAAGTCGAGCGATATCTCTGCCCAAAATCGCTCGGGTATCGGTAACGGTTTAAGAAGCCCTCTGCGCTTCTCTCTCCAGACGTTGCCTCGTCCACAAACGTCGCAGTTGCGGGTGAATTGCCGGACGTCCTGAGACAGCCCTGGCCAGTGGAACGTCCGACTGATCAGGGACTTAAGCACATCTCTGCCCGGGTGCCCTGATAACACGGAGTCGTGAATGCTCTGAATCAGCCGCGTTCGCAAAGGCTCGTAATGCGGGACCCATATCCTGTCCCTCCAGCAAAGCCGGCGTTTTCCGTCGACTGTGCACTCCGACAGCATGATAGGGATTCCCCACGTAGAGGGCAGCTGTTTGGCTCCTTGCTGTACAGCGTCCCTGATCAAGTAGTACCGGTTGTTGTTCTCTAACCCAACGTCCCACAGGCTCTTCAAAGGGTCGTCTTCGAAGGGGTTCACTGGTGGCTCAGTCCATTTAGGAGACTCGTCGCTTCCTCCATCAGCGTCCCCGCTTGATACAAAACCGGCCCTGATGGTCGTCTTGGTCTGATCAGGGCACCTCGGCCCCAGGCTCAGTACTGCGGCGCGGTTTACGCGAAGGCTCTTCCGTCCTTCTTTCAACAGCTGTAACTCTCGTCCTTTCAACCTGTCGTCCTCTTCCCCTAGGGGCATATCCTGCTCCCTTCTCGACAGTGCGTCAGGGGTAACGGCTAGCTTCCCGGGCCTATACTGGATAGTGAAGTTGTACTTAGACAGTGTCTCTGCCCATCTAACTTGACGTTCGGTCAGTTGTCGCTTTGTAGTAAAGTACTTAAGGTTGAGGTGGTCTGTGACGATGGTGAATTCTCGGACGCTTCTGAGCTCTGCGTCCCAGTGCTCTAAGCACCGTATTATGGCAAGCAACTCCTTGTCGTGAATAGGGTAGTTGCATTCCGCGGGGAGATTCTTCTTCGAGAAGAACGCTACTGGACGTAGTAGACCCTCTTCATCGTACTGAGAGAGTGTACCTCCGATCACATATCCGGAGGAATCCGTCTCTAGTACGGTTTTTCGTTCTGGATCCCAGTGCGCTAGTACCGGCGCACTGATCAGACGGGCCTTTAGGTCCTCAAAGGCGTCCTGGCACTCTTCAGACCATACGAACGGGGTGTCCTTCTTCGTCAGGGCAGTGAGGGGTCGGGCGACGGCTGAGAATTGGGGTATGAACTGTCGGTAATAGTTGGCAAACCCCACAAAGGATCGGACTCCCCTTACTGATCGGGGCGTTTCCCATAGCTGTATAGCCTTGACTTTCTCAGGGTCGACTCTTAGACCCCTTCCTACCTCGACAATGAATCCGAGGTATTTCACGCTTTTTGCCTCGAAGTCGCATTTGTCGATATCGATCTGTAACCCTGCCTCCTGCAATCTGATCAGGACCTTCTTAACCTTGCTTCGGTGATCTGCGAGCGATCCGCTCGAGTAGATCAGAATGTCGTCGATATAGGCAGAACAGAACTCATCAAGGTAGTCCCTCAACGTGTGATTGATGTATCGCTGAAAGGTCGCCGGGGCCCCAGTTAACCCGAAGGGTGTGACCATCCATTCGTACAGGCCGTACCGGGTGCGGAATGCAGTCTTCCATTCCTCCCCTGCCTTTATCCTGATCTTATGGAAGGCTGCAATAACGTCTAGCTTTGTTAACCACTTGGCTTGTGATACCGCCCTCAGCGTCTCGCTGATCAGGGGGAGAGGGTATCGATCCTTCTTCGTGATTGCGTTCAGACCTCGGTAGTCAACACAGAATCTCAGGCCTCCGCCAGGCTTCTTCACGAAAAGTACGGGGGCGGAGGCCGAGGAGCTGCTAGCTCTAATGAACCCTTTGTCCAGCAGGTCGGTAAGGGTCTTCCGCAGCACTATCAGTTCCTCCCTGGACATACCGTATAGTGGTCCCCAGGGGGCTTGATGCTCTCGGCCGTTGTTGTCTTTTTCCAGGGGGATCTCGTGGTCTATCCCCTTCCTGTGCGGCGGAAGCTTCTCGGCCTGATTACGGTCAAAGACCGGAAGGAACTGGTGATAGTGTTTAGGGAGCTTGTCTCTTGGGTCCGTCTTCTTCTTAGGGGCCAAGGCTTTCTCGATATCCGCGATACTTGCGGCAAAAATTCTCATACCGGTACCTTCCGCCGGGTTTTCCCGTCTCTCGCGCCTGATCAGGGCCATGAACACTGATGCCGCCTGCTTCTGTAGAGGAAACCGGTGATCCTCCTGCCCGGGTTTCCTTCCTTGTACCGTGTGGTTTGCTACTCCAATATGCAGGGAGTTGGTTGCTGGGCGGACGACCACATCATCGTCTTTCATCCAGGATTGTCCAAGGATCACGTCGTCCTCCTGATCAGGGATGACGTAAAAGAACAATCGTCGTCTCTTGTACCCGTCGATGTCGATGCTGGCGTACGTGACGGTGTCTATAGCCCCAGGCACTGTGACGTTGACCTGTTCGAGGGCTCTCGGTGGTATGCTGATACGCGGCAAGCGGAGTTTCGTAGCGTAGGTGTCGCTGATTGTGGCGTAAGTGAGGCACCCGTTATCCACCAAGGCGTAGGTGTAATGGGTGTTATTGATTCCGATGTTAACATAAAAGGGCTCACTATCCATGTTCTTCCTAACACTCCGCCACTCCTTTCTTGCTTCTACCTCCTGGCGGCGCTTTTCGCCAGGAGTTACTCTTTTCCCGAGTCTTCTGAGGTCTGGTCAGACTCCGTCTCGCTCGATTCCTCCGAGCTACTCTCGGCAACAAGCTTAGTCTTGGACTTCTTGACTTTCGACTTCTTAGTCTTTGCCTTCGGAGGTTTCTCTTCTACGTCCTCACAGTGCCGAGCGAGGTGCCCTGGCCTCCTGCACCTATAGCACAGGAAGTCTTTGGTCCTTACGTCCCTCTTCTTCCCTCCCTGGTCAGGGGCCTTGGTCTTACTGACCTTGGTAGGCTCCCAGTCCATCTTGTCGTGAGGTGGTCTTGTAGGGGACTTAGGCTTTGCCTGACCAGGGGTAGACAGCCTTCGTCGCTGCCTCTCTTGGCGTTCCTGAGAGGACTGGTTGTCTAGGCGAGATCCGATCTTCATTAAGAGCCTGGTGTACTCGGGGTAAGATTCCGGGATATCAGCCACGCTGATCAGGTGGCTGCGTAGGGTCGCATTCAAGGCTCCTTCAAGGTAGTTGATTCTTACAACGTCAACCCATTCGCCTCCTCCGCTCTCGGCCAGTTCCTCCTCGAACTTAGGGAGGAAAACAGCAAAGCTCTCGTACTCTTTCTGGCGGAGCGTTCGTAGTCGGCTGAGTGCCCTGGCCTTGGCGTTTGGGTCTCCATAGCAACTTTCCAGGTAGCTCATGAACTGGTCGGGCGACTCTTCTCCGTTTGCTCCACCCTGAGCGTAGTACGCTGACGCCATTGCTTGAGCTGTACCATCCAGCCTGGCGTATATATATCCAAATATATCAGCGTCACAGTCAAAGGCTCTCCTATCTAGGCGGATCTTTCCTTTCATCTCCAAGAACCAACGTCGGAAGTTTTTACGGGTACCATCGAACTTCGGAGGGTCGGGTATCTGGTGTTTTCTTCGGAGCGCGGTTATCGGTTGAGCCTGATCAGGGGGGGTGGAGGTTGCAGTCGTTGTAGGGGTCTCGTTTGGGGTCGTTGTCGGGTGCCTAGGTGCGGCTAGGGCTTGCTGCAGCAGTCGAATCTGCTCTCCGTGGGCCTCTCGTTCGGCCGCTTGGGTGGTTCGCATCTCCTGTAGCTGGGCAGCCAGCTGACTGATCAGCTGCACCAGCTGCTGTGGATTCTCAGATGGTTCGGCATTCATATTGCCCTCCATGTCGATAGCTCCCGCAACACACTGTGTTCTCTGGGGCTCTTCCGGTCTATCCTTTGTCCCGCAACCACAACGTGGTTCTGTTGAGACTAGACGGGGTACTCCTGATCAGTCCTACTCTGATCGGGTCCACGGGTTCTGTAGCTATTTTGGTTGACGGTCCCTTTTTCAACTAAGCTACGAGGCTCTGTCCTCCAGCCTCCGCCAGACCGCTACTTCTAGAGAAAGGCTCCGACGTCCTTAATCGCGCAGACTCTGGCCGTCCTCACTAGACGAACCGACCGTCTAGTATAGAGGATCCTGGTGTTTGGGATCTGAGGATAATGTAACGGTCCAAGGCGTGTGTATTTGCAACAGGCTATGGCGACTACTACGAGTATCCTCAGATGAGGATTAGAAGGGAAGAACAACAAATCTCCGCCTCGCAGCGGCCTGATCAGGGCCATGCGGCCCATGCCGCACTGGCCATCGGATTGTCGGCATCGTGGATTCCGTGGTGGGCCTGACCCGGGGTCGCCCGTGGCCGCGATATCCAGCAAGGCCTCATACGGGCCCAGCCCGTTACATTTATAAAATCTATTATTAATCTTAATAGTAAGTTTAGCATACTATAGGAAATTATATAGTTAATCTTACTAAAAGAGTTTATTTTTAATATCTTTTTTAAGTCCTTTATAGAATAAGAAGATCTTAGTAGCATTAGTATAATTAAGTCTAGCATAAATGCATCTAAATTCTAAAGCATAATAAGTAGCTACACCTTTCTATTTAAAGTTAGTAAGATTGCGCTTATATTATTATTATTTAATAGGTTTCTAAAAGAGAGATAGAAGTACCTTTTTAAATCTATAGTATCCTTAAAAGATAAGTTAGGTCTTAGTTTTAAGTCTATCTTATTTATTAGTTATAAAGTTTATAAGATAGGGTTTAAACTAAGTAAGAGCTTATCCTTTTAAGAAGAAGGCTACATAGATAACCTTCTTAGCTTTATCTATAAAGCTTATTCTATAGAATTGTTAATAAGCTTAGACTTAAGTAAAAAATCCCTTAAGTTATCCTAAAGTTTTATTAAAAGTTTAAGGTAAGTTAAGTTAAAGTTTCTCTCTTCTATTATAGTGTGAGGTAGTAATAATGTTAGCTGCTGCATAAAGAGTATTAACTTCTTGCTAGAGTGCTATAAGCTAGGCATGCTTAGGGTTCTACTAGATTATCTACTAAAGTTAAGCAACTTTAGTAGCATTGCTATTAAATATTTTCTATATATAAGCTATATCTTAATAGGTCTTCTTAAGTTTCTTAGCTAGCTCTATAGTATTATCTTTGCTTTTAGAGGACTTAACGTCCTTTATTTCCTTATCTAAGGTTTTAAGGGGTATAAAGACCTTTCTCTTAGAGGTAGGAGCAAAAGTTGCAAGAGTTGCTTTAGAAGCTATTATATTATACTATTTATTAGCTTTATAGGGTTAACTTACTAAATAGAAGTAATTAAAGTATTATAGTTAGCTTTCTATAGTAGTTGTTGAATGGACTTTGTACGTGCACGCAGGTACTGAAAATGTAGGGTGAACCAAAGATTGGATATCTGTGACTGTCCTTTCTAACTACAGGATTGGGGTCGTACGAGACAGATATACTGTCTCGTCCGGCCTTGAGTCATTCGGGCCGAGCCAAGTGATGATTCCCCTGTGTATGAGTGAGTGCTGCACGATCCAGTCTGTGCACTTTGTTCCTGAGTCGTAGGTGTCGTACGGTCATGTGATCATGTTATTCCAACACTCACAACTTTTGTTTTGTGACCTGACCGTACGATCCCTTTGACGTAGCCAATCAGGTTACACTGATTGTTCCATCAATAACCTCATGTACGGATTCAGTGGGTTGGGCCACTGATTGTTGTACGATGGATCCAAACAATAAGAATCGTCAATAACGCCAGCAGTCCTTCCTTCCCTTTTCGTACGGTCGTTTCCTTCCTGTCTGGTTGAGCAGATAGATCACGTGGATTTGTTGTATTCACCTTCCGACTTCACCTTGCCTGCCTGCCCTGCCTGGTGAGGCGGCCTGTTGCCCTTTTCTTCCTTCTGTTTTTCTCTTCTTCTCTTTTCCCCTTCACAACCTGCACCAAAATCTCTTCACCGTACGAAACGAAATTCGAACGAACAAAACGAACGAACCAACGTACGAAGCTTCTGAATCTCTTCAGATATAAGAAACAATTCGTACGTCCTCTTATCTGTTCCCTCTCTTCCTCTACTAACCTTTTCGTGCGTCAGAGGCTTCCTGACACCATTACAAAGCCTAGTCGCCAGTTCACCATGTCTCTCTCGGTTCCCGTTCAGAACCACAACACCTCCATTGGCAACGTACGCGTCACCAATGATGGAGGAGTTCAGTGGCTCCATCTCCCTACTGGCAATGACAACAATCGCCGCTTCCTGATGTCGCTTGCTGTCAACGTACGTACCCTTGACAGGTGTTGGTGATCTTGCTAATCGTACGCATAGGACGAGGAAGTTCGTGTCATCGCCTTGCCTTCGCACGACATTCAGATTCGTATGTCTGCCGACAAGACTGTCATGCAGATGGTTGCCTCGATCGTCCGCCGTGAGGACTATTTCCGTGCGATGCTCATTCAGAGCCGTGGCCACGCCGTTCGTGCGTGTGTCAACAAGTGTGCGACCATCGCCAATCCGCGCTTCCGTCAGTGCGTTCGTCTCGATTCGTACAGAGATGGATCCTGCGCTGAGTGCGTGTTCCAGTCTCATGGAGCCCGCTGCCAGCACAAGGGTGTTGGTGATGTCTCCAGCGACAACAACGATTCGTCTGATGATGATGGACCTGCTCCTTCCAACTACAAGCCCCCTTCCGTACGTAAGGGCCGCAACCAGCGCACTCCTGGCAAGCGTCTGGGCAAGAACGTTGGTACTTCTGGATCCTTCCTGGGATCTTCGCACAATCCTCAGTTGATCGAGAAGGAGTAATCTTGTCTCCTTACATCCCTGGTTGGTTGTCGTACGTCTTATGGGTGGAAGGCTGGGTAGTCGTACGAAGCAATAAATTCGGGATTCATGATTGCAACAATGGCAATTATGGTGGTAGTGTCTGGCGTGGTATTGGATCGGAAGGCAAATAATCAAGTAGTTGACGTACGAGGGTGGGCTCGTACGTGGTAATTGTTAATTGCTCTTCTCTCCCAATCTTTCAACGTACGCCTCAACTCGAATCCGCAGAGTGTTGCTTGTGACTAATTGCTGCAGTGCTGAATTTGGCGTTTTCTTGGTAAGGGCATCTGCAGGGTTGTCTTTGCCGTTGATCCATCTCACCTCTGAGATCTCTTTCTTTTCGTACGACTCACGTAGGCTCATGATGTCAATCATAAGTCTCTTCTCATCTGTGGTGCCTAGTCGTACGAGGCACTCGTACAGAGATCGTGAGTCTGAACAAACCACAACTGGAACCCGTGGGGCCTGGAGCGTACGAAGGATCTGGTTCAGCGTCGTGCTCAGGGAGATACCACTGTCAAAACCAGTAGTCATCCCATACAGTTCGCTTGCAAGGACGCTTCTAGTGACCCTTTTGCATTTAGTCGAGCTCCAGTGTACAATGTTCCCTTGGATTTCAAAGTCGGTGGTCGTACGAGCAGTTTCCTCTGCAAGTACAATCACAAATCCCAGTTGTGAAGATAAGTCAGCATTGTTTGCAAATGATCCATCTGTAAAGATATACATCTTCGTACGTGACAGATCAAGTGGAATGAAAGTGAGACCTCGATCCGGGTTGTCGATTTGCCACTTAAGTCGTACGTTTAATGCTTCAATGTCTTTTGCTCCGGGTTGTTTCACCTGGGCTGCAATAGACAGGTCGTACGAGGCTTCTGGTTGGCAAATAGAGGCAAGGTATGCTCCTCTTGCTCTCTGTGAGATGTATTGCTGTTGAGCATCGTGCGCGTTGGCGTCAACAAGCTGGAGTTGGTTGACTTGTCCCTTCTGGGTGAAGGTAATGGAGTTGTCGTACAATCGAATTCGTCCTCCATTAAAGTCAACTCCTTTTCCTTGCTGAAGTATAGTCTTTGGTTTCGCACGAAGCCCCTTGTTCAACAATTCTTGCTCCTCCCTCTGGGAAAACTGAGGAGTTGCAAAACTCAGGGTGTCGTCTGTTTGCATTGCTGTGATCCCAAAGGTTTCAGGTCCCTCAGTAGTGTAGAGAAGGCAAGGATCGTACGTAGACTCCTTCATGCCTAGATCTACCTTGTGGTGTTCTGAGTATGTCTTGTACCAGTAAAGCCCAGACTCTGCAAGTCCGTACAATGGCTTTATAACCTGGAGAAGTGTCCCTTTAGGATATCTGCCTTCTAGTTCCTTTGGCAGTCTTGCAATGATCGTACGGGTCAACTCGTCGATTGCCTGAGTGTAGGCTTGAGTGATGTCCCGTATTTCTCCATGACATCCAAAGTATCGTACGAGAGTCATTGCAATAGCAAGAAGCAGCCGCTGGCTCATCCTCTGGATTGTAGGTGCTTGGGTTAGGAGTTCCTCCTTCTCCCAGTCCCCATATCCCTGAATCACAAGTCTTGACTTCTCGTACGGCTTAGCAGACATATTCTTTATCTCTCGTACCATACGTGTGCTGTAGATACGGATGTTGCTATGCTTGTCTGGATCGTACAGGATGAAGATGAATACTCCCTGGTTGATCAAGGAATCAATCTCAATCCCATCAGACTCTTCGTACGGCACTCCTGGGGCTGTAATAACGTTGTCAAGTCGAAGTTTAACAGCAAGGTCATAATGGTCCTTTTCCTTTTGAGACAGGTATACCACATGCACACGTGTTGACTTTCGTACAGCATGTCTCTGGCCTTTCTTTGGTCTTCCTCTCTTCCTTGGTTGTTGTTGAGGAGTTGGTCGTACGACGTCTGGGTCAGCCTCTCCTTGTGAGGGTTCCTCACAATAGTAGGGCTTAACATGCGTCGCACGAAACTGAGTAGGGCCATTGACCATCTTGACTGTTACTGTGTATCCGTCTATGCCTTGGATCTCGTACGGTCCAGTCCAGCCCTTGTTCTCTCTCCATACTAGGACTTCACTTTGGATTGGAAGTGAAAGGACTTTCTGGAGGTTAGGACCGTTCCTGGTGTTGATCGCACGATTGATCTCGACTTCTGCACGAATGCCTTGAAGCATCTTCATTGCCTTCTGGATGGCTTCTGCTCTTCGTACGACGTCTGGTGAGGGTGGTGAATCCTTGTTGATCCTTGGGTATGTCCCGAACACAAGAAGCGTTGGTACGATGCCGTTTGGGCCAGCAGTGTCGTTCAGAGCCTTGACAGCCATCTGGAGGATTGTTTCCTCATCTGTGTTGTAGCTAATCTCCTGATGGAGGATGTCGTACGTACGTCTAAGGGGTGCATGAGCCCTCTCAATCTTGCCAACTGCCCAATGGGCCTCTACTGGCATTTCATCGCACGTAATCCCCATGATCTCAGCCTGACTTCGGAATTCTGCAGAAGCAAAGTTTGTGCCAGGGTCATGTACGATGTGGTCTGGTGGACCAACGTACGTACTGATCCAGCATTTGCAAAGGGCATTCCAAGTGTCTCGTGCAGATAGAGATTTCAAGAATGTAGCACCTTGGAACCCAGTTTCTGTATCAATAACATGTAGGGCATTCTTCTCCCCTAGCCGTACGACGTCCACAACTATCTCGTAATTGAAGTGGCTTTCGTCTTTCAGGGAGAACTTGAATCTTCTTGGTGCAGGATCGTGCGACTGGCAGTGATGGCAGAACCTCTGGATCTTTTCTAGAATGGCAGAGTCTACATCATCATGCCCTGCATTCTTCAGGAGTTGGTGCAGACGGTCCGTACGAGGGTGTCCAAATCGTCTGTGAAGGCGTCGGAGCTGTTCTTCAGTAAAGAACATACTAGCCTCTGTACGATTGACGTTGAAGAATGGATGACCCCATTTTCGAATAACTGGAATAGGTGGTCCGTTCTTTCGTACGATAACGTTGTCTACGTTGTTGAAGTAGGCTCCAAGTCTGTCGGCGTCGTACAAGGAAAATAGGAAAGGTGTAGGTGCATCTAGGATGTGGTATGTAACACTCCCGAGAGGGTTCTCCATGTTCATGGTTCCAATAGATGCAACTGAGGTACTGGCGCCGAATCGTACGTGAGCTGATCCTGGCTCCCAGGATATCTTCGTACGAGGGTATTCTCTCAAGTACGCTAATACTTGAGGTTTCCCAACCGTGGAGAATTTGGCAGCACCTGTGTCCCATAGTTCTCCTTGGTACACTGCACTGTAAGGGTCGTGCAGTAGGAATTGGCTTGCTTCTGATGTCTTTGGAGCTGAGAAGATGTCTTCTCCTGTCGTACGATGGAAGAATGCTGAGGACATGAGGAAGGCGGATGCCTCATCGTCCCCTGAATTAATGTCTTGGTCCTCATCGTACGAGTCCTCAACAGGGTTCTCTCCTTCAACATCTAAGAGGTAGGCAGCAAAGTCGTTGTAAGGCTCCTGATGAAGGATGGTACATGCCTGAAGGTATTGGTCTTTCGCACGCTTGCGTTCGTCATCCGTGTGATTAGTAGACCAACAGCCTTCCTTCTTGCAGACAAAACATCTCTTGTTGCCTGTACGAATAGGTCCTTGCCTTTCAAAACGTTGGTTCTTCCCCCTGTCGAATGGTTGTCTGGGAGGACCTCTGTCGTACGGCTGCTTAAAACGTCCCTTGTAGTTGGAGGTGTACCTCCTATCTACAAAGTGGATGTCGTGCGAAGGTGTCTTTCGATCTAGGGCAACCTGGAGGGATGCCCTGAGGTTAGAGAAGAATTCTTCGCACGTGTGGTCTGCCTTGAGATTGCTGAGAGCAGTCTCAAGTTCAGGCACTCCTCGGCATGCTTGAGTAACTTGCGTACGAAGCATAACTTCACCCTGGAATCCTGATCCAAGTGCTCGTTGGATGAGAGGTATCTTGTCAAGAAGAGTTTCAAGCACCTCCATAAGGGTCTTGTCAGGATTCTCCCGTCTAACTCGTGCAAAGGACATAGTGGTCCAGTCAGCCCAATAGAGGCTGTGGTTGATGTTGGTGTTGAAATGCTTATCCAGCATGTCGTACATCTCATCCCACCTCCTGGTTGGGCCAATATGATGCAAGTAGAATTCTTCCGCACGATCTTCAAGGATATCTGGAAATACAGCATGGTATTGATCCTCTGTGATGTGGAGTCGTCGACAGAAGCTGATGAAAACCTTGGCTTTGTCGTACAAGATGTCGTACGGCTTGCCAGTGTAGTTTCTGTCTTTCCGCCATCCCTTTTGGAATATGGATACTGTACTTGGCTCGCATGGTCCGTTCTGGACTATACGTTTCGGTGGAAGGTCATAGATACTGTCTCCTTGATAGAGAGGTGTCGTACGACCCTGGAATTGCGGAAAACTATCGACCTCCTGGGTGAATCGTGTTCCTGGTGGCAGGTTTCGTACAGCTGGTTGGTTGTCTCGTACGACTGATTCCTGACTTGTCTGTACGTCGTACGAGTGTTCAATTGAGTCTATTGCCGGTTCAGCTGCAGTCCGTGGAACAATTGGTTCAGGGTTTCGAACAGGTGTATCTGTAGTTGTAGTAATCCGTCCTGGAGTTGATGTCGTACGAGGAGTAAGTTGTTCATCTTGGGCATCGAATTCTTGCATGATGGCTTGGACTAAGTCTGTGATTTGTTTCGTCAAGCTTCGCACAGGGTTAATACGGAATCCTTTCTGCTTTAGAATTCGTACAAGCTCTTGTCGGTATGGCCGGCTGACAATGTTCCATTGCGTTGATGTCCAATGGTGAAACTCTTCGTACAACGTTGTCTTCAGCAGATCCTTATCAAGGTTGATGTGAAGGATCTGCATAATTACATATCCAACGTACGTTGTTAACTCCTCCTGGTTTAATTCCTTAGTGATGTCAATTGGGTTGCCCCAATATTTTGGTTTTGTTGATTTCTTCCAGACAATAAGTGGGATTTCGCTTTTGGCACTCATTTCTTCGTACGTAGGCTGGTAAGACTCTTCTTCTTGAATTTGACCTTGTTGGCTGGTCTCTGGTTCTTCTGATGCAGCCATGGTGGTAACCGTGTCGGATCGTACGGTATCAGATTGTTGTTATTATGTTTAGTGCTTTAGCGCACACTACGTACTTCAAATATTGTACGATAGGAGTCTCTGTCCGGTTCTTACTGGAAGGCGACAACAGAGATTCTTCTCGTACGATACTGTAGCAGTAGTCGTCTTATTCCTAGTACCCGGTTCTTGCTGGAAGGCGACAGTAGGTAGGAATAAGGAATTAGCACAAGATGTCTTGCACCTATCTACCCGGTTCTTGCTGGAAGGCGACAGTAGGTAGGATTAAGACTTATTAACGTACGACGTCCAGTACGTTAATTCTTGTCTCTTCACTCTTGCTAATCTGTGATCGCACGAAGCAATCCCATGTGATTGCCCAAGCAATCACTGATCAGTGTTGAATGGACTTTGTACGTGCACGCAGGTACTGAAAATGTAGGGTGAACCAAAGATTGGATATCTGTGACTGTCCTTTCTAACTACAGGATTGGGGTCGTACGAGACAGATATACTGTCTCGTCCGGCCTTGAGTCATTCGGGCCGAGCCAAGTGATGATTCCCCTGTGTATGAGTGAGTGCTGCACGATCCAGTCTGTGCACTTTGTTCCTGAGTCGTAGGTGTCGTACGGTCATGTGATCATGTTATTCCAACAGTAGTATCTATTAGCAGAAGCTAAGGTAATAATGCTATTAAATAGTGCTATAAGTTATACTAAAAGGATTAAGTCTTTAGAGGATATAGTAATTAGTTATATACTTAATAAGGGGCTTATAATATTAGTTACTAGTAAAGGGTGCTAAGAGTATCTAAGGGGATAATTATAAAGTTAATTACTAAAGAGCTATAGAAGTCTATCCTTAAGTCTATCTAAGTCTATCCTATATATAAGTCCTATATATCTATTACTAAGGTTTAGCTTACACCTAATTACTAGTAATCTAGGTATTATATAAAGTAATCACTTAAAGTAGAGTGTATAAGTGCTTACATTATAATTAATTATGCTTACATATAATTAGTTGCTTACTTCCTTATCTTCATATAACCTTACACTATAGTTCTTTTGCGCTAGAGGAGTGCACCCTAGTTTCCTATATCTGCAGCATATAACTTATCTATAACTGCTAGGTGCCTTATAGAGGTATCCCTTAGTCCTATTATGTTTAATAGGTTATAATAATATACTTAGTATAAGCACTATTCTAGTATGTAGTAATATAAGTGTAGGCATAAAAGCAAAGAGTGCTACTATAAGCATACTTCTAAAGGCATACCTTAACAACCTATCTATAACTCTAGATAAGCACTACATAAAAATAGCCTTTACAGCAAATAATCTTAGTAAGTAAGAAGGAGACATCCTCTCTAGCTAGAAGATAAATCTTAATATTGCATAAAGGCATTTAAGCTACCTAACGCTCCTCCTCCTATATTAAAGTTAGCCTTATATAAATTAGAAAAGGAAAAGAGAATGTATTATATATTAATAGAGAGAGTAATAAAAAAGGTGTAATTATAAGCAGTTAAAGTAGGAAAGGTAACCTAATAGGTATTACTAGCATTAGCGTAAATAGTAATAGTGCTTATAGAGGTTATCTAACTGCTAGTAGGAATAATAGATATAGTAATAATTTATATAAGTAGTTAATTATTTAAAATAGTTTAGTTAATAATGTTTAAAGACTTAAGTAGACTAAAAGTTAGTAGGTAAAAAGAAGGAAGTTAACTTAATATATTAGATCTTAAGGTTTTTAGTTTCTTAAGTCGTTTTTTTATTAGAAAGTTTTAACTTAGTAAACTCTTTATTAATAAAGAGGTTTAGAAGCTTTACATATCTTATTTATTTAGTTAGTTTAAATTTTATTTTATATAGTAAAGAGATTTTAGTGTAGGTTATAAAGAAGAAAAGAGAAAAGGAAAAACAAAAGGAAGAAAAAGGAGGAAGAAAAGGGTAATAAGCTGCCTTACTAGGTAGAGTAGGTAGGTAAGGTAAAGTTAGAAGGTAAATACAACAAATCTATATAATCTATCTGCTTAATTAGATAGAAAGGAATAACTATATAAGAAGGGAAGAAAAGACTGCTAGCATTATTAACAATTTTTATTATTTAGACCTATTATATAATAATTAGTAGCCTAACCTACTAAATCTATACATAAGGTTATTAATAGAATAATTAGTATAACCTAATTAGCTACATTAAAGGGATTATATAGTTAGGTTATAAAACAAAAGTTGTAAGTATTAAAATAATATAATTATATAACTATATAATACCTACAACTTAGGAATAGAGTGCATAGACTAAATTGTGTAGTATTTACTTATACATAAGGGAATTATTACTTAGCTTAGCTTAAATAACTTAAGGCTAGATAAGATAGTATATCTATCTTATACAACCCTAATCCTATAGTTAGAAAGGATAGTTATAGATATTTAATCTTTAGTTTACCCTACATTTTTAGTACCTATATATATGTATAAAGTCTATTTAACATTACTATTAATTATTTATCTAAAGATAGCTTTCTAGCTTAAGCTGCTTACATCTATAGTAAAGTAGATATTGCTGCTACTAAGTTTATAGTTAATAGTAATAAAAACTAAAGTAAAGTAAAAATAAGTCTATAGAATACTTATAGCAGTTTGCTAGTCTAATCTTCATTAAAAAGTAACATCTTTCTTTAGCATCTCTATTAAAAGCTTTATAATAGTTAAAAAGTTCTTTACTTATATTTAATAAAATAAAGCAATTTTAAAAAAGGATTAAATATCCTTAACTAATTTGTAAATTTATTACTTCTTAATCTTAATAATTTTAGCATTATTAGGCTTATAACTATTTATACTATAAATATACTTAATAAAGCTAATAGATTCCTAATACTATTATAACTTAATAACTATAATTATATATTTAGTAAGTTTAATATTAATAAGTATATTATTAAGGTTTTTAATATACTTATAAATATAATAATAAATACTTAAGTAGTCTTTAAGCTTCTTATTATTATACCTAAAAGTTAATCTTTTAATTATAATATTATTAAAAAAGGCTTTATAATAATAAGGAATAAGGTTGTAAAGGATTTTTGTTATTACTCTTATAAACTAAGCTACTAAGTTTATAGCTCCCTATAGTAAAGTATATATTTAAAGGAAGCTAATAAGCGTAAAGAAGGTAGTAATATTCCTACTCTTTAGGTCTAAAGGGACTTAATTATATTTTAAAAAGAAGTTAAAAAGGGATAAAAGCTAGCATATAGCAAAGTCTTTTAAAAGTTTATTAGCGCTAGGTAGTAAGGCTGTATCTTATAAGGTAATACTATTTATTTTAGTTGCTAAGTTAATTAGAAGCATCTTCTTATCCTTTTTTTTTAATAAGGAAGAAAGAGTTTCTATAAGCAGTATAACTCTATTCTAAAATCCCTTTTCTAATTTAATCTATTAGAATAGTAATAACATTATCCTTTAAGGCTCTTAAGATAGAAATACTTTTAGTCTACTATAGTTTATATAAAATAGTCTTAATAGTTTGCAGTAAAGCAACTAATAGGTAGAGAGATCTGCAGTATAAAAACTTTTAGGTAAAGGCACCCTCTTAAGCCTTTAAAACCTCTATAAGAAGCTTCTTTTCTTATTTAAGTAAGTGTAATATAGTCTTAAGGACTTTATTTAAGTGTTCTCTATTAGCCTTAATCCTTTCTCTAAAGTAGAGAATTTAGATGTAATTAGATTTAAGAATAAGATGCTAGGCCTAGTCTTAATTTTATCTTTTACCCTTCTTTATACCTTAAGTTTCTACTTTAGGTTGCCTTTAGGTATAGTGCTATTAAATAAAGCATTATTAATAAAATAGACTTTTTTATCTTTAGACTTATAAAGCATAAAAGCTTTAGCTAGAGGTAGATAAATAATGTTAATAATATAGTCTATATAGTTAATCTTAGTAAGCCTATATTTATAAGTTCTATAGTATTTTAAAGTTCTTTTTAGTTAAGGTTAGTATTTAGTCCTCTTTATTATTTAAGTATAGTAAGATATATAGTTAAGGCTACAGCTAGAGCAGTCTAGGTTGTATTTTCCTATAGTAAAGATAATATAGCAAATATCCTTAATAAGAGAAGCTGCTACTTAGCAGATAAAGATATTAAGGATCTTTTTAAACTCCTTAACTAAAAAGGATATTATAATCTCTTTATTATCTTTAAGCTAATTAGTAACCCCTAGGATATCTAAGCCTGCTGCCTATTTAAAGCTATTAATAGCAGCATCTAGTTTCCTTAGAAAGAGAGGTAAGTAGCTAGGTATTAATCCTACTAAAGCATTAGAACCCTAATGTTACTACTAAAGTTATTTAAAAAGAAGGAAAGTAAATATAGATTTTAGCATTATCTATATAAAAGGATCTTTTAACCTAATTCTTTATATACTTAAGCTTTATTTATATAGTAATAATAAAGGGAGCACTAAAGAGTATGCATTTTAAAAAGTAGCTAGTAGAAATAATAAAGAAACTAATATTATAAATCTAATAGTTACCTATTTAGATATTTGCAATAAAGGTGCCCTTAAGATTAACTTAAGGTATATTTAAGTTAGTAAAACCCTTAAAGCTAAAAGTAGTTAGTATAATAAGGTGCTAAAGGCTATTACTAATAATATATTACTTATTAATTATATTAATTATAAAGCTAGTATTAAGAATACTGCTAATAGTCTTTATAGTACTACTGCAGCTACTACTAATAAAGATATTAAAGTATAAGTGCAATATAATAAATCTTAAAGTTCTAATTATTATTAAAAAGTCTATAATAAAAAAAGACTTTTTAATAAATTAAGCAGCAAATTAAGTCTAAAAATAAGTTAAAGTATATACTACTACTCTTAAAGCTATTAAGAAGCCTTTAGAGTTATATTCCTAAATCTTTTTAGTAATACCTTTATATATATTAAAGTACTTAACGTATATATATAGTAAGTTGCCTATTATAGTAAGTTACCTACTTCTACCTACCCTCTAGCTATTTATATAAGTTAATTAAGTAGCATTATATAAAATTAATTAAAACTACTTATTATCCTCTTCTTTAGAGGTCTCCTAAACTACCTAATATATTTATATATTATATTTAGTCTTTTTGTAACTACTATATTACTAACTATGCAATTTACCCCCCTCTATATAAGCTTCCTCCTAATGCGTATTTTTTCTTCTAGTATTAATAACTCCTGTCTCTACCTAAATTACCTCTACTTTAGCTGCATTAAAAGACCCTCTAAAATGCAGTTAGGTTTTTTTAGCCCTCTAATGCTTACTTAATATCTTATCTGCTATATAAAGCTTATAGCACTTAGCTTTAATAAAAGCTAGTTTATATACTAACTTACTAATACCTTTAGCCTATAAGTTAACTACTTTATATAAATAAGTTAGTAACTTATATTAATAACTAGTAATCCTTTTCTTAAGTAATATAAAGCTTTATATAATATTATATACTATAGTTAGTATCTTTAGGTTTTAAAAGCTTTAGCTACTTAAGCATAAGTTAGATAGTATTAGCATCTTTAGCTTAAAATCTAAGTAGGAAATAACTACTTTTAAGTTAAAAAGGATAAGGCTAGCTTATCTAAAGCTAGCTTATATATTTTCTTTACTTATTAAAGTAAAAAAAGCTACCTTAAAGGTAGAAAAGAAATTATCTTTAGTAATATATATAATCTACATCTATATTATTTTCTTAATTTCCTTACTATATAATACCTTTAGTAGACTAAAACAGCTAACATTAAGAGGCTAAAGCTTATATAATAAATAGGGAGGTATATAAAAAGCAATAATACTATATTCCTTATAGTAATTATTAAACTTAGTAGACTTATAGCTATTATAGCTATTAAGAATTAGAAGCTAAAAAGCACCCTTTATATAAGACTTTATATACTTTTTAAAATACTATAGCTAATTTAAGCTAATCTTATTTATAGTCTATTTATTTTTACTAAAATAGATATACTATTAAAGTAGGAATTAGCTATTAGTATACTATAAGAAAAGGTAATATTTGCCTTTAATAATAATATATAGAGGTAGCACCTAGCTATTTATATATACACCTTAAATAATAGAAACTTATTTATAATTACTAAGCTGCTTTATATAAAGCCTTTTCTTATAGTTAGAAGTTATAACAATCTTTGCGTATAATAGCATTTCTATTAAGAAGCCTATCTTATTAAAATTATAGATATTATTATTATAGATTTTATACTTTATAACTATATTTTATATAAAGGTAAACTAAGCCTATATAATTATAGGATCCTTAGCTAAAGCCTTCTAATAGTTAATTTTATATTAAAAATGCATCTTTAGTTGTAGTTAGCATTATATAAAGTTCTCTACCTATTAAGGTCTAATATGCATTATATTGCATTTATTAAGGAGGTAATTAGCTATATCTTATATATTACTAAGTTATAGTAGAAATCCTTAATTAATTAGGTTAATAACTTATTTAAGAATTACTATTTCTTTTAGCTTAGTTATCTTTATTAATTTTAATTACATTTCTTATTATAGTAGTTATCTAATATATTAGTTCTAAAGTGTTATTCTTAGGATATTGTAGATAGTAGCTACTTTTTATATAGAAAGATTTAGGTCTTTATTAATAGCTTAAAGTGTAAGTATAATGCAGCTTTCTTTTAAGGAGGATTTTATAGTTGTATATAGAGAAAACTTAGTATAAAGAGGAAAGGTATAGAAGTAAAGAGAAGTAGCTAACTTACTATAATAACTAACTTACTATATATAACGTACATGCATAGCAAGTGGCCCATCATAGCAAGTGGCCCACCTCTACCTACCCTCCAGCTATTTATATAAGTCAATTAAGCAGCATCATACAAAATCAATTAAAACTACTTATTATCCTCTTCTTTAGAGGTCTCCTATACTACCTGACATGTTTGTACGTTATGTCTAGTCTTTCTGCAATTGCTACATTGCCAACCGCGCAATTCACCCCCCTCCATACAAGCCCCCTCCTAACGTGTATTTTTGCCTCTAGCATTAATAACCCCCTTCTCTACCTAGATTGCCTCTGCTTTAGCTGCATTAAGGGACCCTCTAAGATGCAGTTAGGTTTTTTTAGCCCTCTAACGCTTGCTTAGTATCTTATTTGCTGTATAAAGCCTATAGCACTTAGCTTTAACAAGAGCTAGTTTGTGTGCTAACTTGCTAATACCTTTAGCCTATAAGTTAACTACTTTATATAAATAGGTTAGTAAGCTATATTAATAACTAGTAATCCTTTTCTTAAGTAATGCAGAGCTTTATACAGCATTATATGCTGTAGTTAGTGTCTTTAGGTCCTAGGAGCCCTAGCTGCTTAGGCGTAAGTTGGATGGTGTTAGCGTCTTTAGCTTGAAATCCAGGCAGGAAATAACTACTTCTAGGTTAAAAGGGATAAGGCTAGCCTGTCTAAAGCCAGCTTATACGTTTTCTTTACCTATTAAAGTAAAAAAGGCTGCCTTAAAGGTAGGAAAGAAGTTATCCTTAGTAATATGCGTAATCTGCATCTACATTATTTTCTTAATTTCCTTGCTGTATAACGCCTTTAGCAGACTAAAACAGCTAACATTAAGAGGCTAGAGCTTGTGCAATAAATAGGGAGGCATGTAAAAAGCAATAATGCTGTATTCCTTGCAGTAATTGTTAAACTTAGTAGACTTATAGCTGTTGTAGCCATTAAGGATTAGGAGCTGCTTAACACCCTTTGTATAAGACTTTATACACTTTTTAAAATGCTGTAGCTAATTTAGGCTAATCTTATTTGTAGTCTATCTATTTTTGCTAGGGTAGATGCGCTATTAGGGTAGGAATTAGCTATTAGTATACTATAAGAGGAGGTAATATTTGCCCTTAATAATAATGTATAGAGGCAGCACCTAGCTATCTGCACATACGCCCTAAATAATAGAAACCTATTTGCAATTACTAGGCTGCTTTATATAAGGCCTTCTACAGCAATTAGAGGTTGTAACAACCTTTGCGTGCAACAGCATTCCTATTAAGAAGCTTATCTTATTAAAATTGTAGATATTGTTATTATAGATTCTATACTTTGCAATTATATTTTATATAAAGGCAAACTAGGCCTACACAATTGCAGGATCCTTAGCTAACGCCCTCTAATAGTTAATTCTACATTAAAAACGCATCTTTAGTTGTAGTTAGCATTATATAAAGTTCTCTACCTATTAGGGTCTAATACGCATTGCATTACGTTTGTTAAGGAGGCAATTAGCTATATCTTATATATTGTTAAGTTGCAGTAGAAATCCTTAATTAATTAGGTTAATAACTTATTTAAGAATTACTATTTCTTTTAGCTTAGTTATCTTTATTAATTTTATATAAGTCTTATAGTGTAGTAATTATCTAGCGCATTAGTATTAAAGTGTTGTTCTTAGGACGTTGTAGATAGAGGCTGGTTTTTGTATAGATAGATTTAAGTCTTTTTTAATAGCTTTAATTGTAAGGATAATACAACTTTTGTTTAAAGAAGAACCTATTATTGTACGTAGAGGAATGTTAATGTAAAGTTGAAGTTTGAGGAGGAAGGAGGAAGTAGGCTACTTGCTATGATGGGCCACTTGCTATGCATGTACGTTATACATTATAGATAAATTACTTTTTATAGCTTTTTAGTAATTAACTTTATAATTATTCCTTTAGATACTCTTAGCACTTTTTACTAGTAACTAATATTATAAGCCTCTTATAAAGGATATAGCTAACTACTATCTCTTTTAAAGACTTAATTTTCTTAGTATAACTTATAGTACTATTTAATAGCCTTATTATCTTAGCTTCTGCTAATAGATACTACTATAGGAAGCTAACTATAATAATATCTTACACTTAATATATATATAATTAACCTATTATAGTTACTCTTACTAATCTAATAACTTTATTACCTATAACTTATTAGGTTGTAATACTTACAGCTATGTAAGGTAAAGACCTAGTATCTTGTACTATAGGTAATAGAATTCTATCTAAGGGGATAGACAGCAGCAAATAGTTTAATCCTCTTCCCTAGTCTTAGCGACTTTGCATGGCCTCTAACCTTAACCTCTAGAAGACCCTCCTCTATGAAAGATTCTAGAAGGATAGAGGTGCATTGCTTCTGCAGCCTAACCAAATCAAGCTTCCATTCGCTAAAGATGATAAGTTACCTCTGTAAACGTACCTGGACAAGAAGATTCGCCTGTACAACGAAGCTGGCGAAGAGTATAAGGACGCCTAGTGTCGTCGAATTATTATAGGCCTGGATCCTGGCATCGCTGCGCTTATCACCTTGTCGACAAACAATACCTTGCAGGATTCAAAGTTGCAGATCTCAGCTAAGGAACACGTCGCTCGCGCCAACTGGAAAGCGTATCACGACATCCAGGAACAACTCCAACGTCGCCTCGAGTCGATGAAACCCCCTCGCCGTCGCGACCAACGCACTGATCGTTACGACAACCCTCGTCAAGACGGATTTCGTCGTGAGAAATCCACCCGCTGGAACAGCGACCGTCGTAGTGACATTCGTCGAGACAAAGACGTCCAATCCCCACGATACGACAACCGTCGTCAAGATTTCCGCCGCGAGGGAAACCGTTACGAGGACAACCGTCAACACGATCGCCGAAACGATGACCGTCGCCGCGACGACCGCGACAGAGAGGACCATCCTCGTGATAATCATGAATCCCACGAGTCGAGAGCGACACCGGCACGCAAGGACGAGGACAAACCTGCGGCCCCCGGCAACCGCGACGGACGTCGGAGTGACGAGTTTGACGATCGACGTGATCGACGCGGGTACCTGTCTATCTGTCTGGAAAGCATGTAGTCATGTCACAACTTCGCTTTCGCCTACACTTTCTCAATAAAATGCCTATTCCATTTTATGATACAAAGTCCTAGTTATCTTATAAGACTGTGATAATGACGCTTGACCTTTATGGGCCCCAACTAACGGCCTGAGTCATCGGCGAAAAAAACACCCTTTTAACCACAAACATACCAGTAGTTACCGTCTGCTGTAACATCTTGATAAATACCATGACACTCTATCAGCTTCAATTGAACCATGTCTTGCCGAGGGCTGGGAACAACCTGTTCACCCAGGGTGAAGACACTTTCGCAGATTGGTATTCTACTCCTGATGAAGTCAAGCTTGAAGCTGCCGTCAAGCAGGAGGAAGACAGTGAGAAGGATGAAGGTGACGTGAAGAATGGAGGAACGGTTGATTGGGAGGATGAAGGACAGGACACCAACTGGGATAACGTTGGCTGGCAGAAGGATGATGACGTTTGGTAAAGGTGTGACAAGATGTACTTGGTGAAGGTCTCTCAAGATTCCATTAGCTTCACCCCCACAACAAGGACGTTGTGATCTTTTTAGGAGGGGATCGTTAGGTGGTTAGTCAGCTCAGATGATTTGCAGCAGCTGGAAGTAGGACCCTTCACCCACTTCCACCAGCAGATCTCCCAGCTTAGCTTTCTTTCTCTAGCTTCAACTCGCTCTACTTCTGCCTCTCTATCGAGGTTTCCAGGTATGGTGCTGCCTCCTTCATTCTCGCTCCTACCTTACTATGTGCTTAGTCTGACACTAACTGCTTCATTTTACAGCAAGAAAACTTTTCTCTAGGTGCTCATTTACTATGCGGCAACTTCTTCCTCTTCACCTCACTCGCCCTCATCAACACATTCTCTCCATCGCAGCACTGAAGGAAACACCAAGGAAAAGCACGAAAAAGAGTTCTTTTAATTTCTATAAAACCCCCCCCCCCCCCCAAAAAAAAAACCACAAAACAAAAAAGGAAAAAAATTTAGGTGGCAGTGTGAGCCACGCAGGCACAAAACGCAATTGTCGGCAGGAACGGGCAACACATTTCATCCTACATCAGGACGTGTCCAATCCCCCTGTGCAGGTCTTGCCTGCACAGGCTTCTTTTAACTTTCTTCTCTTCCCCTCCCTCTGACTCCTTTTCAGCTCTGCGTCAACCTTCCCTCAAGGTCCAATGCAGGTGACTGCCCTCGGAAGTTGGAACGCACCTTGCAACCTCGCTACCGCCGACCTCGCTCAGGTTACCTCCAATGTGGCTGCAGACAAGCATAAAAAGAGCGCCTGTTCCCCCCCTCGCCTTGCTAGTCACTAACATCATTGACCAACCTCCACAGCATCTCCCAACCCGCGTTCCCAACCCGCAATCATTCTGCACAATCAACGAAATACTGATCCTCAAGCCTTACATCTACTTTTCTCGACCTACCTACCTTTCTCGACCTGCAACTTCATTTTACCGCATCCCAGTATCGGGCGTACACTACCACGACTGTCCCAGCCGACACCCCTCCATTCAAGCCCAGATTTACCTCACCATGGCATATAAAAGGCTTTGTGTCATGGAGCCCAAGTATTCTCCCGCCAACGTGCCAGACCTCACGGACAAGGCGCCGACGGATGGGCCGTGGCATTCTTCGTGCGAAGGAATTCCGTGTACGTATGCAATCTTCCACTTTTTCTCGCCCCCCAAGCCTGGCATGCTTGCCGCTCCTCCTCTCACTGTTTGTTTTGTGGAAAGCTAACACGTTTTCGAAATCAGACACGTTGTCCGAGAAATGGGGTCCACCGCCTGTTGCAGCTGCCAGAGCCACGATGCAAATCGAAGTTACAGGGGAGAATGCGAGCCTTATCCGAACATACCATCCTGCCTTCACTCGCCATAGAGCCAACTTTGTCGGCATCTCGACTGAGAGGGGTGACGGTCGTCGAATATGGATTATACATGATACCTACAGCTCTTGTCTATACACTCACGTTGCCGGCCTTGAGGTACATCATCTTCCGGATCCCAATCACGGGCTTGTGAGCAATTACTTCTTGGTCACTCCTTGTCGGAAACCCGACATGATCGGGCATACCATCAATCCACGACGCCTGTTGTCTCAAGCCGACCTAGACAAGCTCAGGTGCATGTACCCCATGTCCTGCGGCGTTCGAGTATGGATTGGAGGCGCCATTCAAGTGTTGTACACAAACGCCCTCAAAATTATCCAGGATGTCCACAGCGGTGTTTGTCACGAGATAGGGGGTACCACTCCATTGTGTAGCTTTCCATATTGGGACATTCTCAACATTCGACCCTCTGCAAGAACTTTGGAACCTGGCCAGGCTGTGGCGCCATCGCCCAGCTTCGATCCCTCATCGTCGCCTGTGGCCAGCATAGGTCTTCGGTTGCGGTTGCCGGACGGAAGGCCTGCCTTGACCACAGTAACGCACAATTTTGTCCGCCGTCCTGCTGCTCGAAAGTCCTACCGAGAACTGGCCGTCGACACGTTCTGGACGGTCAAAGATCGCCTTCTGAAGTTCAGAGTCCCTGCCCAGCAAAGACCTTACGAAAGGCCCTACGTTCGCTCGAGAGAAGTGCCAACCTCCAATGAGCCTCTCGACCAGGGCGTATGGTTGGCGAATACAAACCAACGCATCGGTACGATCGAAATGACGTTTGATTCCCCGAGTCAGAGCGAACCGTACCCCATGGGCTACGGGCATGACTTGTCATTGGTACTGAGATCGATCGAGCACGAAGACCCAGAGCTCCCCCAAGTGGCTTTTCCACCCGGCTATCCGGTCATCGAGGACTGGGCTCGGTGTAATCCTCTCGACGGTCAACCCATGTTCGTCATGTCGAGCTGGCTCGAATCCGGCAAATCCGGCCGCCGGGTCCTTCATGGTTCACCGCTGGATGCAGAAGCTCGGACAGAATTGCAATCCGACATCAAACGAGCAATAGCCGAGGGTACTCAGTACCTTTGGGACCCGGAGACCTCAAGCCAGTCTGTTTCGCTCCTTTGGCGTTGCGTGCCAGTCAGAGAGTCCATGACTGAGCCCTACAACGACGAAGCAGCAAAGAAAACCGCCAAGAAAGCCGCCGAGGTACAATCGGCCAAGGGCTTCTCTAGAAGCGTCCTCTGCACCGGTGCACCGAGCGACAAAACCACAAAGGCTATCCTGTTCCAAAACTTCGAGTTCGGTTGGCCGAGATTGCCAGTCCCAGGAGAAGTCATATCCGAAAGCGGTATTGCAGGGCTTACGTTTGGAGAAGGACTTGAAATCATCAAGGGAGGCTTTTTTTTGCCGAGTTACATCCGAGACGAGTGTACGATTGACAGCAATGGCGGTGCCGAAGGGGTTCGCAATTATCATTCTCTGCCTGGTCGTGGCAGCTGTCGCAGCTCTTCGGATCATGGTCGTCGCTGTTTCTCGGGGCCTAAATAAGGATCACTAGCCAACTAAGAAGTTTTTGGGGAAGGCTGCCTAGAAGCCAAGAGTGTTTTTAGTCGCTTAGTGTAACAAGTCGATCATTAGAATAAGAGTCAACAACCTGAGTCTTGACAGTCTCCGCAATGATCCGTTGAACTTGGATTCGAGGGTGTGTGCACGGCCTACACTAGTGAATTGAGGCGCTGTCAACGCCACCCAAAATCCATCGTCGGGGCGAATCAAACCGTGCTGGCTTTTAGGGAGTCATCTTGTGGCTAGACTAGCAACACTAAGTACTTCAATGTACTTTGCTCACTGGTAGGGGTGTGGTCAGCCATAGGACGCTAGCAACGACCAGGGCTGATGGACGGCTAGGGCCCTAAAAGAGTCAGGAGGATGAGAAGGACGTGGATGGCAGGAGTGGGGGTGGTGGAGACAGCAATGGAATGGAGCACACATGAGGTGGATATCTCCAAGACTCACCATCGTTTCTGCCTCGTACTTCTCGTTGCCAGCGTACTCCCTCTTGAAGCATTCTGTACACATGTCAGCACATCGCGCCGCACCGCACCCACCGCACTAAAAGTAGAGAGCCTGCCAAGAGGATCTTAGAATCCACATGCTATCCCCCACTGACGACAGCCACAGTGTCAGCAGCTCTAATGTAGGTGGCCGTGGCTTTACTCATACACTATTTTCGATATGCGACAGTTATCAGACTCTTCTTCTACGCTATTGCCATCCGTCGGCAAAGATCCCTCCGATGGGTGTGCTCCGGGGGGCTAAGAGTGGAAGCGACAAGCCTGGCCTGGCTGACCAGCAGCAAGCAATCACGCCCCGCCCTGCTCTTGGCACGTTCAGTACGACGTGAGACCTCACCTTTTTGGTCTATCACATCCTACACACCGTTCTTATCTGACACATCATACGGGAAACATGGCTCCCATTCGCGCGTTGCGCACTTGATACACCTTGCTTGTGGAGAGCTGGGATGCTAGAGGACCTTTAGTGCGTGTGAGAGAAACCCCGGTTCTCTACATGTCTTTCCCTCACACACACTCTTCCCGACCCTTGTCGATGTGCCCCCCTCCTCCCCTCCTCCTCAACCTTCCATCCGCTAGCAGCAAATCTATCTACAGATATGTATGTACGCATCCCGCCCTCTCGAAGCGAATGCTGTTCCACCCATGTCCTGCCGTCCAACGACCCTCTTTCTCTTCCCATTTCGTGCCGACGAGCAAGCTGTTTTCCAAAGAAGGCCTCGCGATCGCTTCTCCACTCGTCTCAGCCCCTCTATTCCGCGTCGGCCCCCCCAACGATCGGCCTTTTCCCTTCTTCCTAAGCCCTCTGCCGCTGTTGTTGATCTTCAACGAGGACCGACCCCTACCTGATCCTCGTCGTCCTTGGACCAGTCAAACCTTGGTCACTCTTCTTGGGCACCATCCGTTCTTGTCCGTTGCCCCGCCTGGACCTCGTCAGCATCCTATCCATGGCTTTCCGGTTTTGATATTTGATCCAGATTCCAGCCGTCGAATCGCTACCGCCACATCGCACCTGCTCCGACTCGCATTCTCGACTGGCAAAACCACGTCCTTTGCTCGACCCTTTCCTATTGGCATGGTGCTGTTAGTGACGAGGCATGAATTCTACTGCTCTTTCGATCGCGTCGGACGAAGGAGATGTTTCGTGGTCGGATAATCATAGCTACTCGTCCGACGACAATATGCAAGACGACTTGCTCATCCCGCACTCACCCGCTTCTCAAACGACGCCCGCTTGGATGAACTCGGCCGCGATCTCTCATTCCGATAATTGTCCGCTGTCCCCCGCCAGCGCCGCCATAGACATCTCGAATATGAACCCGTCTTGCGCCCCGACAATGGTACACTCCGCGTCCTCGTCTTGCACCGATTCCTGGAGCAACAGCCACGCTGAGGTCTTTGACGGGGAACAGGACTCGGGCGACATCCTCACCGCACCCAAACTTGAACCCTTGGACGATGATTTCAACCTCGACGATGTGACTGAAGCCCCCTTGGCGACAGCGCAGGCCCCTTTCGTCGCGGCTGCGAACCAGCCAAAACAGAAACGCCCTCGCGGTCGACCTCGTAAACATCCTGTGGCGCCTATCATCAACCCGAGCAAGGTCACCAAGGGTCGGTCCAAAACAGGCTGTATTACCTGCCGAAGGCGAAAGAAGAAGTGCGACGAGGCCAAACCGAGATGTAAGTGCTGGGCTTGACCCACGGCGCAGGCCTGTCTAATCCCTGTGGCAGGCATGAATTGCGAGAAGAACGCTGTCGTTTGCGAAGGATATCATGAGAAGAAACTCTGGAGAAGCGGCAAAGAAAAGGCTACAACAGGTATGTGCTTCTCCGGATGCTGTGCGTGCACGTGATGGCATCTAACCCTTCTCGTGAAGACCATCTCGGGGACGAGGAATCCCTTGTCTTTACCATGCAGCCACTCTTCAATGGTGTCGACACGGTCGAAGACAAGATCTTTTGGCGACATTACGGAGTCCATCTCAGTAACGTCCTCACCGTCGAAGGAGAGGCCAAGAATGCATTCAAGGACGTTATACTCCCCTTGGCAAACCTTCATCAGGGCGTGATGCACTCTATTCTCGCCATGAGCAGTAAACACATCGACTTTGAGACGCCGTACGGCGTTAAGCTCTTGGAGAAAACCCCAACGACCAACCGTGAAGCACTGCAGGCAAGGTCGGCATATCACGAGGCGCAGGCAATGAAAACGTTGTACGCCGACATGAATCGCACTGGGGACGAAGACGACGACGGGACCGACCGACAGACGATCCTTTCCGCGCGCTACGCGCAAATCCTGTGCCTTGTTGTCACCACCTTGATCGAGGGTGAACCGCACGGCGCCCACCGGGTTCACCTTGGTGGTTACAAACGACTTATTCAGGAGAGCCCCCCCGAGGATCCCGTTTTCTTAGCCTTTATCACCGAATTTTTCCAATATCATATTTACGCAGACGAACTCCTGTGGCATCCAACCCGCAACTGCCCACGCCTGGCTTCGGAAGGCTGGAGTTCTCTAGTTCCCCTTGACTCGCCACGTCTTCTCGGCGTTGCCGATGGACTATTCCATCACCTGTGCCACATAACCACAATACGAAACACCATCAGGGAGAACATCTACAGAGGTGCCGATACTGTGGTAACCTATCACATACTTTACCAGGCGCAGGAAATTCAGGAGGCCATCGAGCAATGGATGCCCACTTGGCCGACGGGTGATAGCCGACACCGGGTCGGCTTGGTCTACAAACACATGATGTTCCTACATCTGTTCCGCACCATTTATCCCCCCACGTCTCCCCAGAGACGGCCCTCGGTATTTTCCGTGGCGACCTCTGTCGCCACGTCGGTTTCTTCAATTTCCTCCCGGCGCCACTCACAAATATCCCGGCCTTCGACCGCTACGAGTTGCGCCTCTTCCCCCAGCCTACGGCCTACGACGGCCGCGGGGTTCCCCTCGTCGATGCAACCGAAGCGCGAGCCGAGCTCTCGGGGTCCGTCGAGGACAAGCTCGATGCACGAATCTGATGCCGGCTCCTCCAGCTGCGCCATCATCGACGAACAGCGACCTGCCTCTCCGCCGCCAATTCGACGTCCTCCTCAGCACGATAACCGCATCACCTCTGCGGTCGATGAGTCTCTGGCCATCATGGAGGGTTTCAAGCCATCAGACCCTGCGTTGACTCTTTTATTGATGCCAAGTCTTGTCATTGGTACCACATGTTTTGAGCCTGCTCAACAAGAGCGGATCCGTTCCATCGTCCGGTCAGTCCGCGGCTATACCGGTCTTCGCAACTGCGACCGGGTCCTCGAGGTTCTCGAAGAAGTCTGGCACTTGATGGATTTTGGCGATTGGGTCTCCGTCTGGGACTGGCAAGGCGTGGCTAGAAGACTCGGGCTTGACTTTCTGTGCACCTGAGCAAGCCTGACTAGGACTCACGCAGCCATGTTTTCACGTATTCCTGCCATTTTTTGTTGCCTATATTGATTTCAGCCTTATTTGGTTTTATTTCTGTCGGTATCATCCGCGTGTTGTATTCTCTCGCTATTCTTTTATTGTTTCTTCATCATATATTTCCTATTTCCTCATATAGGCTGCTTGTTATGTCGGAGCTCTCGGACGAAGTATGTAACAGAGGCAACATCGTGTACACGGGATCTGGTTTGCAACAAGGTCTCTCACATGCATTGGAATCGCATGGGCCCAAGGACGGCTTCTTGTCAGCTCGGAAGTTGGAGAGGCAGACGCTTGATTTACGGAGACATTGAAGTCAAGAAATCGGCATGGTATGTTGTCCAGCACGGCTTTTGGCTAAGACTCTGCATACGCACGACATTGTGTTGGATGCCTATAGAGGCAGGGAAAGGAGGGTTATTCATTGCGTGCAACTTAGTTGCGATCTTTTTAGCGTTTCCTATTGTATTTGGGACGGCGGCTGTTTGTTTTCTGATGGCATTAAGGTCGCACTGGGGCAGATAGGGTATATCTTGGGAGGCTCGGACAGTGTCCGGTTTGTTTTTATTTTGCACACAGTGATCACCGCTATTGATTCATCTTGGGCTCGGAGCTCCGGTACGATGGCATAGGGAGCGCGAAGACGCATGCTATTAGGTCAGGCATTGAAGGAATAGCTACGACACAATACAAACTGCGCCGGTTGCGCCTCCATCATCTCTGCCTACATACACACACCTACAATAGCGTTGAGCTAACGGTGGTTTTGATTTGGAGGTGAGTCGTCTGTTACTCGGACCATCATCGATCGGGGTTGCGTGCTGCACGGAGCAGTCGTTCGTCTCAAGGCACAAACACTATCAAAATCGCAGTCCAACGGGCTAAACCCACCCAAATCCACCGCCAATATCGGACGCTGTACGAGTATTGAATATCCTGGACAAGCACGCATGCTCCTCGTACGACACTGAACCAAAAAGTGACCGTCGTATCCAATTACTGTATGTTCAGACAAATGCGACAACTGGTGCAGCGAAGATCCCATGCGGCCACCGTGGGAGCCGAGCAGCCCGTGTGCATCACTCCTCAACCCCGTCCCGCCCTTGGCTTCCCTCCTTTACTCTGCATTTTGCCTTTGTGCATGCAGGTATGACTTGGGGCGGAGAAAAGGTACGTAAAAGTACATCGGGTACTTGTCGACACAATCAAGCGGTGCTCTTCCTGTAGGGGTTTACGGTGGATTTGAAAGCGTTGTGAGATTCTGCAGGAAGACCGGGATGGAGTCAGTCATCTGCTGTTAAAAAAGGAGCTAGGCATGTAAAGGGAAGACTGCAGGCAGGGCCCCATCCCCCACAACGATGATCTCTCTACCAATGTGTACCTACCTAGGCATTGATTCATCCTGAAGGTTAGCCAGCGATATGCCCTGGCCTTGGCCATATTCGCAGGAAGGGAATGATGGATTTACATGCGGTGCATCCTGGAGAACGGCCTTTTCTCTGAACCGCACAGATCATGCAGAGTAGCGTACGCACAAGGCAGCCAATTCTCCAACATGGAAGGGTGTCAGTCTTGGCAAATGGCCCCCATTGTGATAGCACACTGGTCAAGCCACGGTACGTGAGGGACGAGCTAGCTGGCTTCGTAGGCGCGCCCGTCATCTGTGCGGCGGAGTTTTAGTACCCCCCCTTCCCCGACAGCGGTGAGTGATGGGCCTCTGTTGATTGGACAAGCAGGAGACGATGAGAGATGAGAGAGGAGGGGAAGGGGTTGTTGTTGGCCGTCGCAAGCGGAGCGTCTCCGCACTTCATCTGCCCCGGGGTTGATCCCTGACGGGGAGGGCCACTGGAGCAAGATTGAGAAGAGAAAAAGAAGTCCGGTTGCTGACGATCTACCGAGGGTAATCGACCGAGGCGGGTGATTCTTCCCGGCGGATTCGGGAAAGTTGGCTTCACGAGGGCACAGGATTGGTAGTTGATGGTGGTGTTCTGAGACAAAAGACCACACAGCAGCGCCAATCACCAATATCAAGCAGGTTCCCGACAAGGACAGGGCAAGGACAGGGCAAGGACAGGGGTCCAGCGAAATCACGCCATCCACAAACGTACATGAATGCGAGATGGGAAGCCTGATCATGATGGATAACAAGAACACTGACCACAGGAAGCGGCAAAATTCGGACTCGCGGTCATGAGCCGTGTGATGGGGACGTCGGGCGTGACGGAAGATTGGCTACATGGGAAATATTGATTTGCTGGAAATTATTGATCGATCGTACATTGGGGGGACGGAAGAGGGTAGCATCACCTGAAGCCGCCGCCGTCGGCATCTCCTCCCTCCCCCTCCCCTCCCCTCACCCGTTTCCAAGTATGTAGTTTATCCAGTTAAGAAAGTCTTTGTAATCGCTTCCACCCCCCAGCCACGCCGTTTTTGTTTTCGTTTTTCTCACGTGCTTACGTGTGAACGAGTAGATGCATTCCTCGCCCAGTCACGCCGGACGCCCCTTCACCCCCATGCAATTGACGACACGTGGCTGTCAAAGCTGGTGTCATCCCATCTGATCCGATGCAACTTTCAGGCTTCATCCCATACCAGATGGGTAAAGCCCGATCCAGCAACCTAACAGCCAATTAATAGACGCCGGACCTATCTCCGATCTTCAGGGTGTTTCCCTGATTTCGATGGGCAGGATGGATCATCGAAAGGATAGGGGGGTCGATGGACAGTCCCCTGGAGGATCGATCTTGCATCCCATCGCGCATCGCGGAGGGGGGTGCAAGGCACGAAGGAAAGGAAGACGGTCATCACCACATAGCTTACCAGACCGCTCGCAAGCCCCTAACCGTATCTGGCTCAAAAGGCTACGCGAGATGCGATATTCCCGTCATCGTCCCGTCATGCTCCTTGACCAGTCTCACTCCTACATATCCCGGTCCTCTCCTTCGGTCAACTTAACCGTGACCCCGTTTTTGCCTTCGCGGATGATCTCGTACTTGCCACCGAGTACGAGATCCTTGGCTACTAGCTCCCGGGTGCGGCCGAGCGACTCGATATCGCTGATACGTTGGATCGTCTTCTCCAGGTGATCCCTGAAACCCTTCTGCGCGCATATCTCCTGGAAGGCGCGGTGCATGGGCACAGAGGAGGCGCGCACCTCGGCGTTGGATGCGATGGTGAAAAGGTTGAGGCGGTCCATATCCCGGATGAAATCGGCGCGCGTCATGATCTCCTGCGCCTTGTGCATCTGGAACGAGGGCAGCACGTGACCCTTCTCCTCATCCCATAGATCCATGTCTTCTTCGCTGTCAACGAGCGCCTGTGCGAGGACCATGGCAGCGGCCTGGATGACTAGTCAGTATTCACATTTCACCATCCCCGCGTCAGCTTTAGGAGGCACGCGCGGAGGTGAGTCAAGAGGGCACATACCGCCCACTTCTGTTGATCCATCACGTCGTCGTCCATCTCGGCGCCCAGGATCCAGCACTGGTTGAGGAACCACGTCTTCTCCACTTGGCAGATGGACTTGCAAGTCGCAATCATATCGCTGCTTTTGGCGACGCGGTTCAAGAACGACAGCCTGCCGCCGACAAGGTCGTACACCTCCTCTAGCATCGTCTCGCTCAGCCGCTCGTTGAAGTACTTGACGCGGTACTTGGCGAGCGCCGCAATGGCTTGACGCTTGGGCAGATCGCGCACCGACATGATTTCCATTCTCGTAGCCAGTTGCTTGAACCGCTCGTACACCCAGTAGTCGTCCGTGTTAAACACCATAGTCACGAGGTTGGAAGCGGCCCACTGCTCGGCGCGTTGCTGGAGCAGCTCGATGAGATCTTTGCCGTCGTCATCGTCGCGAATCAGGTGCATCTGGTTGATGATGACGACCAGCGGCTTCTTGCGCGTTGCGCGGTTGACGATAGCAACCTTTTCGAGTTTGTTGAGGGCGCGCTCAATATCCAAGAGGGCCGTCGTGTCGCGAGGACCGCGCTCGCTGAAGTAGCCGCCAATGTAGTCCTCGTGGAATTCAAAGTCAAGTGCCTTGCCGAGACGGATGCGCACAATCTCCAGATCCGCGTGGGCCTCGAACATGGCTACGCCGTCGCCGTCAATCTTGCGCATGGCCTCGATCAGCATGCTGCTCTTGCCCGTACCCTTCTCGCCCAGTATCAAAAAGTAGTGGCCGACCTCAGAGCCGTTGACGATCTTGTCGATGCGCGCCTGCTCCGGCCGCTGCACCCAGCGGTCGTCGGCGTCGGCGGGGTTCTGCGGAACCTCCTTGCCGATGGCGGCGAGTTCGAGGACGGGGTCGCCGGGAGTGAAGGCGCGGGTCATTTTCTTGAGCACGATGCGCTTGTATGTCTTGTGGTAGGCGTAGCCTGCTATGGCGAAGCCGGCGGCGAGGACAAGTATTGAGGCAAAGGAAGTGGCGGCAGATTCGAGCATCTTCTTGGGGAGACTGTCGCCTCCATCTTGGGGCTTCGGGACGGGATCCGGCCTGGAGACTGATTCTTTTTCGTCTGAGCGATGTTAGCCATGTCCATGCTGACGAGATTACGCATCGTGGTGTGCGGGAGACGCGAGGCACATCACCCGATGGGCTTCAAGGCATTGCAGTGCGATCCATTAAAAGGACGATGCCTTAGGAGGCGATACGCCAAAGCGAGTAAGAACTGCCACGTCCGTCCCATCGGCACTATTGCATCTTGAGTAGCTCCGGGTCCGACAAGGCATCCTGAGGCTAGTGACGACTTCACCTTGCCGCTGCATGATCGACTGGCAGATCTAGGAAGTGTGTCATGTGCGCTGCTCTCGCGCCTTGGTCATTGCGACCGCGGATCCATTGATGAATGGTCTATCCCGGCGGTTGTCGACGATATTCTTGTGCAGAAGCAGGCCTACGTCCATCACCGCCCGATCTGTCCAATCTCAAAGGCGGAGGTAGACGCCGTCTGACAAGCTGCATCTTGGCCTGCAGTGCCGGGAAAGCGGCAGGAAACATCCCTGTCGACGGCGCGTTTAAAGAGCGAGAATGTGACGCAGAGCCTCGTGCTGACGAATTCAAAGGATCTTGATCATGCCACCATCGGATCCTCCATCTGCACCGGGACGGGGGGGGCTCGACCAACAGTGCACCAATGGGACGGGAAGCAGAAGCGGGATAATTGAGAAAAATATATGCGCACCGACATACCAGATCTTCTCGGCGGATGTGTGGAGAAGTAGACTACGGCCGTCCTGGACGCCGACAACAGCCTTGTTGTTCTTGTTGGGGTTGCCGAAGCCGTCTTTGCCGTCGCTGACAGCGGGAGCAGTGCCCAAGGACCGCGGCCTCCACGCGTCCCGATCCACCGGGTCGGCGTCGGGGAGGGCCGCAACAGCATTAGCCGACCACCCTTGCTCACCGATGCCATGGTCGATGTGTAACGAGCATCTGCAGGGCCTGCTGCAGGCTCGTGTCGGCGGTGATGGAGGAGTTGAGTTTGGGACGCTGGGGGGGGGAGTGGGAAGGATTGCTGGTTTGGTAAGTGGCAGAGCCAGACAGAGAGGCGCTCCAGCCAGGAAAATTGCGGCGGAGTGCGAGATTTTGATTGTTTATGGACCAAACAAGAAAACGGAACTCTGCGTCAGTGACCGAGTTCAAGCCTCAGGGGCTGGTGGAAACGGGTGAGTATAGGTGTTCGTAAGAAGGAGGACTCCAACAAAGAGCTCTTTCCTTTCCATATGTGTGGCCTTGGCACGCTGGTTTTTCTTGGCAGAGCCCCTGTCGGGCTGAACTCAATCAGCAAGCGTCCTGTGGCGCAAATTGTGTTATATTGCCACATCAGGAGACTCGCAAGGACACTGTGGCTTGTATCCAGCTCGCTCGATTACAGTCACGTGATAGCTACTCGGCGCGTCCTGCAGCTGAAACGGGAGCCTACGATAACCTCAAATCCACAATGCATCTCTGCAGCAATGCTACAGTTTGCTAGCTACAACTATTCATGCATAAAGAAGCAGCAGGTGAAGGTCTATATTAAAGCCTAGCATTACGCTTCTAGCACTTTAGTGTTAATGTGCAACTTCTTTTCCCTACATTAGTTTTCTCTACACAGAGACTTATCTATCTTTAACCTACAATTGACATTCTAGATATCTCAAAGTAATTACATACATGAATGGTTTCTTAAGACTCAATTTTAATCTCCTGTAACCTTACCATCCAGTGTTGCTAAAATTTGTAGTTTGTGCCCCTACCTATCTATTTAACACACCTTTCTTTATGTGAGCCCTCCTTCTCTTCTGCTGGTCACGCCTTCCTACTGGAGTCGGTTTTTTTCCACTTTGTTTTTTTTCTCCTTTCTTGCTCCAACTTACTCGCCGTTTCTCATCTATCTTTCTAAACACAACCTTTGCAAAAACAAGTTGTGCTTCTTCACCTTCACTTTCCAACCGACCCATCTTGCTTCCATCATTGCTGTTTCTTACAATAACCTCCAGGATTCCAGCATCCGGTCGTTTTGGAGTTCAAGGTGTAGGTGGTCACTCCCATTTCTAAATTTCAGTGCTAACTCTATCAACGGCAGTCTCGTTTTGGTGCATGATACCAGTATAACCAGTCATTCCTTGGAATTTTGCTTGGTTGCATCTCACCTTGCATCGTTTTCCACGTCGACTTCTGAACCCAACACCACATCTCATCAGTGCCCTCCTCTCTTACCTCTACATCAGCCTATAGTTGCAACTACAGAAGTTTTGCTGCGAAACCATGGCTCCCAAGTTGAATTCAAATGACTTTGATAGCTCTGAGTCTGCGCCATGCAAGGCGCCCTCGGACGAGACGCCATCGGGTACCCCAGACCTAACTCAGGTCTCCCAAGCCTTTCAGTCTCAACTCCGGTCTTCAAGCAGAGGATCGGGTGAAATTGGCCGATCTGCACACTTTTCGAGGCTTCTGCGACGTCAACGCCCTCGACCCGTTCCCCTCAACATCTCTCAACAGACAAACGAGGCTGCGCCCCTTACAGCCGCTGAGAACTCGCCTCCGCCGCCTCCTCCGACACCTCTTCTTGCGGGATGCCCTGGTCGTGAGATTTCGGGCGCAACTTGCAACGGTCGAGAGTGGGCTTGCGACTTTGACAAGCCTCCTGTCTTAATGCACCCTCACGACCTATCTAAAACGGCATTCCACGAGCACCCTCTGGCGCAACACATCATGCTGGAAAAGGGATGGGAGATGGAACAGCTTGCTCTCTTTGGTCTCATTCTCCCTGAGAAGGTCGACAACGGATCTCCAACTTACACATGGGACAGCGACTCGGAAGCAGAGGAGGGCTCGAACAAGTCCTCGATGATCGACAAAGAGGCTAAGACGCCACTGAAACTACCTGCGGCCCCGGAGCGGTCACGTACCCCCTCCAAAATTCTCCACAAGGTCAAGTCCTTTGCCAACTTTATTGCCAACTCCGACCTCGAAAAGGACGTGCCTGAGCTCCCGAAGCTCCCGGACCTTCTTGATCAGTTTGGTTTACCGCCTGGGGCCCCAATTGAACCAACCTCTCGAACTTTTATTCGACCGGCTCGATCCAGCAGCTCTCTTCGTCCCAAGGCGTTCATTCGAACGGTCCCCAGCGCTACCATGCTGCGAGAGAAGCGAAGCGCGGGTATCGATAAGTCCCAGATATCCAATCCTGTTGCTCCTGAAGAGAAGAGACGCGCTGGATCGGACTTCAGCCAGGCGTTTGCTCGACGCAAGGGAACAGCCGAAGGCGAGCGCTCCTCATGTTTAGCGGAGTCTGTACGCAGCCCTTCGAACTTGGTTTCCCCTTCGTTGTCGACGAAACTTCCACTCTATCTTCTCCAGCCACAGCATCCCACTGTCTACTTTGGCAAAAATGAAGCACCTCCCAAATTTCGACTTGCGCCCCCCAGACTGTCTCCTATGGAGTACGCCCGCCAGTATCTCCTAGCCAAGACAAAGGCAGACAAAGAGGATGCGGAGTGTACTGTTTCCAAACCGATCCTGATCTGGGTCTGGACAGAGGACTACCGAGAGTTTCTCTTGCTTCCCCACATCCCCAAGGGCATCCAGAGAAACTTTTTGCCCAGCCATGACAAAGACTGGAAGAAGTCTGACTTTATGAGACCCTGTTCCGACCTCTATGCAAAGGGCATGGAGGGTTTTTTGCTTACACCTCTTCCTTTGGACCTTGCCCCTTCGTCTCCCCTTTTGCCAGCTTGCTTCTTTGGCAGCTTACACTCTCCAGGCAGCTCGACCCACGAGCGCAGCATGTCAATTGGTACCTTCACCATCGATCAACCTGTCCCAACTGAGAGCCAGAAGAGCCTACTCCAGTCAACTAAGTCACTCCTCAGTGACCCATCAGCTTCTATCCTCAGAGAGCATACTGACTTCTTTGTTGCTGTTCATACAAACAACAGGAGCGAATCCACAAGACTTTCCCAGTCTCACCTGCCTTCCTCTTTCCACAGGGACCAAAGTACAAGACAGTACCATCTGCTTACTCCTCAAAAAGCAGCTAGCGCAACGCCCTCCACAGACTCCTTTGCTACTACTCTTTCTGCCCCTTTTGTTCCTGGGCAAATTTCAGTTGGCAGAAGCTCTGAAGGCAGCATACCTACAAACAGTGCAGTTTCTCAGCCATCTTCTGCAGCCTCTCCACAGCAAACAATCACTGCGGCGCCTGGGGTTGCAAACACAGAGGAGGCTTATCAAAACCTGCTATCACCAATGCAAAGAACAACAGAAAACAAGCATCAAGAACCAGCAGCCTTCCTCCAGATATCCTGCCCAGACTCTGTACTCTCCCATTGCCCTGTTGTAAGACCTTGCTCCCCTTTCCTCACAATTGAGAGAGATGAGCTCAACGTCTCGCCTAGAGATCCAAGCGATGACGGATTGCCCCTTGCCTTGGTTTCTCCCCTTAGCAGCTCTCCTGCATCAGCGCAGACCAAACAGCCCAAAGCTTTCCCCCCTTCTCAGGCAACTCAGAACCCTGCCCCCCCTTACAACAGGTTGGGTGATGGTCAGACCCAACATCCAACTGACGAGACGTACTCACAAGCTATCTCAGATGGCGGAGCTGACCTTGCAGACACCTCTTCAGTTTACTCACAAGATAGTGTCATCACAGTCGTCCATCATCCTGTGGCTAAAGGTAACCACATGCCTCCTAGCTCTATGTTGCATGCGCGCACAGCTAGCGAGACTGGACAAACTTACGTAGGCCTAGGTCAACAGCAGAACATTTCTTCCAACACCATTCATCCAAGAGGAAGAACCTTTCACCAATCACCTACTCTGCTGCCTCTTGCATACATCCCTAACACTCAGTCTGCCTATTTGCATGCTACAAGTGAGCAACCTCAGGACTTCCATGTTGACTATCAATCTCAAGCACCCTCTGGCATTATCAGTAATGCGCCAACTTGGGCCACTAGTTCTACTTTGTACCAACGCGACCATCATTCCACAGTTTCCAACACAAGTCTTATCTCACAGCCGTTCGCGTCCATATCAGCAGCCTCACATTGCTCCCAGACTCCAGTCTCTACTTCCAACCTGCTACCAGGCTGCTTCTCTGACAGCAAGTATGGTTGTGGCTCTCGCATTGAAGGGACAGCCCCCAAAGCACCTTTCAACATCTCATACCAAAGCAGCAACATCTCAAGGCTGCCTATCCTCACCTCAGTTGCTGAAAGCCCATCTTCTTCTTCAAACCTTCAAATGTTAGTCACTTCGCCTTCGACCTGTATCCCTGGCGAACCTCAGCAGAAACATCTACCCAAGCAACCAGACTCATCTGAAGAAGACGCGGCCACCAAAATAATCGAGTCACGCAACCCGGATCTCTCACCACTTCAAGTTCGTCGACGCAGAGCCGTCGAGCATCTTCCCTACATCCCAGTCTCTCAGATTTACCCACAACCACTGCGGATCAATACGATGAAGTCTCCTAATCGGGCAAGCGCAATGTCTCCTGGCGATGGCACTGCCTCTGACTCCAGCATCGGTACCGCCACCCGATCGGCTTCAAGTCTCATCATGGACGTTAACGCTGAGGTCGATCGCGAGATGGAAGAGGTCCTCTTGCCCCGGACCACGGCTCTTGTTGCTGCGTCGGACTCAGCCAAAGAGGGGGATAATTTCAATACTCCCGCCCGTCGCGCCCCCCATAAACCACGCTCGTTCCCCAAGCCGGTTCCTTGGTCGCCTCCTATTCACCCCCCGCCCAACAAGCCGCTGCCTCCCATCCCTCGGAAGAAGAACACCCCGTCGGAAACTCCTCCTCGCACGTTTGTTAACGTCGACTGCGGCTCTGGCTCCACTGTGTCTCGAGCTCTGACTCTCTCTCACGCTGCCGCCGTCTCTCGCGCCAAGGCTGCCTCTCTCGCACCGGTTATCACGCAAACACCGGGACCGGTTCGCCCTCTCCTGTCCATTGCCACGCCCACGTCCGAAGTCTACGACCCATATCCGTCGCCAAGAGTCATCTGGACCAACGGAGATGTCACTGTTTCCGATTTCTCGATCCCGAAGCGCATTGTACGCCCTGCGGCCTACATGACAGTGATCGCTCCTCGCCCGCGTAAGTGTCTACTATCGAATCTATGGGACCCATCAAACGCAGATGTATACAGAGCTAACCACCGAATATTCTAGCTTCTCTTATGAATCAGCGACAACAGCAGGTTCGCCCTCAAGAGTCGGCTGTGAATGTCAACAAACCAGCATCTGCTGCTGTACCTGCCGGTATAAGTTCGCCTGCGCCCTCCCGCTCTCCCTTCCTAGGTAAGATGGCCTCGATGACCGATATGAAGAACCGAAAAGAGACGGTTTCTGGTTACTCAAGTGGAAGTGGCAGCGGTAGCGGTAGCGGCAGCGAAGATGCTATCGGCATGAGAACCTTCCTCGGAGAGGACCTCGCGTCTGCTCCCGCGCTGGCCGAGGAGAAACCCCAGAGTGAGAAGTCTGCTGACCGCCGCAAAAAGAAGTTCTTTGGAAGCCTCTTCCGCAGAAACAAAAAGACAGAAAAGAAGTAAGAGGTAGACGCTGGTCAAAAACGGGGTTTGCGGATCGGCTGTGGGTTGTTTTGATTAATGATATAAAAGATGTAATAAAATAACGACTCAGTGCTTGAGTGCCCTGCAATGACTTGGTAGCTAGACTTCCTCCCTAGTTAGAGCACAGCTAATACACGAGATTGAGTTTAAAAAACGAGTCTATTGTAAATGCCGAATCGTGAATGGTGATCTTTCGGCATGGGAAACAAAAGGTGTGCGCCCTCAGTTGGGGAAGACTCGAGCGACAGTGAGATATCGTGATGAGGGCCTGTGAGATAGCCAGCACAAGCATCATGCGCCAATCAGACGTCTTCCGTTGGACATCAATAGCACCGTCGTCAGTAGGTTTACAAATTTGCGACCCAGTCCTCCCATTTCATAACAGCACCACTCACCGGAAAACCCTTTGTGTTCAAGGCCCGGCGGACTTCCTCGTCACTGTCCACACACAGATCCTCAAGGACTGTGATCCCGTAGTACTTATCCATTGTCTCTCTCACCGTCGACAACACCACGCCGTTGGTCGTCACGCCCGCCATTACCAAATTCCGGACCCCATCGATCCCCGAAGGACCTCCGGATCGCTGTTGCCAAATGCCGAGATGAGTTTCCTTGAGACAACGATCTCTTCGGGGAAGAGGCGTGGCCTCCGGGACGAACTGAGGCCTTGGTTTAGCTGGCCCTTGGCGCGGACGAAGGCGTCTGTCGACAAAATGCGCCCAGAAGGGGTTCATGCGGGGGACCTCGGGATAGTTGCGACGGAAGTCGATAGTGATGTGGATGACAGGTATGCTCTTCTCGTGCGCAGCGGTGACGGCGCAAGATACATGGGGCAGATAGTCTTTATTCTCTAGCAGAGTGGCGACGATGTTATCGATGAGTTCCATCACGAGGAGGGCTGTGTCATTGCTTGAAGAAGCTATAGTGTACGAAGGTGGGTGATTTAAAATGTGACAAAGCAGATAATCAGGCCCGGAGAAGTTGGACGTCTCATGGAGGTGGCAGTATCCCTTAGTGAGTTTCAATCAACCATTTCCAAACACACTTCTTTTGAACAGATCTCTAGTAGCAACTCTTGCCGGAGGTTAATCCGACTCGTTCCTAAGTCCATTGATAACTCCTAACTTCGTACCTTCTGGCCAGCTAGTCACATTCCCAGGCTCCCGGACTCCACCTCAGGACTCTTGATGGGCGTTTTTAACGATTTCTGCCTCTATAATTACTAACTTACAAGAGAGATCCGATCTGAGGTTTTGTTTATCGATGGCCTGTTCTGCTAGACCGACGCTACCTGAATCTTGGACCAGAAATAGGACTTATTGTTATTGCGAAGCGTATAAGTTCAAAAGCCAGACGTTTCAACGTCGACCTTTATTTCTGCCGCAACCTTGTGACAATAGCATTGTATGCTGGCTTCGGCTCGTAATTGACGTCGAAAAGCAACGGTGTTGCGGTGCTGATCCAAGAGTTCTAGCAGCAAAATGAGAGTCAGCATGATTGCGGTCCACTCCAGGTTTGTATCTGTCGCTGGCAAAAGCCCCGTCTTGATTCTACCTTATCGCTGACCCCCCAGACAGTAATGCCTCGGCATTTGGGCACGCTGAGGCATGCGCTTACGACGGTCGCGTACTCGTTTGCTGGCGCCCCGGTGATATCGAGCTCGGTAATGGCAATCTCGGTGACGCGTGCGCTCGCGAGCTTCTGCAGTGCGCCCAGGACGTTTCCGGCCATGTTCTGGGCCAGATGCGTCTGGGAGCCTTGATCACACGTTAGTCGTGACATTGCCCCGTCAAACACCCGTGAGATTGGAGTCCATGGGCCAAGGGACTACCTACCTATGCCATCGATGGGAATGCCCTGGCCGAGCCACTGGTTCACCTTGCTGACTATGGCGACGACCTTGGCCCAGTCCGCCCGGTCAAGGTTATAGTCGTTGATGTAGAGCTTCGCGTCGGGGTCTGCGGCGCGCGCCGCGCGGAAGGCGATGCCGATGTAGGCCTCGCCGAGTACGCGAGAGAAGACGGAGCTCCGGAGTGAGCCGTCGTCGTTGAAAGCCTCGTTGACGACGTCCTTGGTAATGGATGGTAATTCAGCCGACGGCACCAAAATTTGATCATCTCTTGGCGGAACCAACCCACGATCGGACTTTGCCCTTGTATCGTCCGACGACGGCCTTGATATGTGTCTCGACGACGATGGCAAGCGTAGCCTTGTCCCTGATGGCGGACACCCATGCCGGCAGGGCGCGGTGCCACAGCAGCGTGTGACCGTGGATGGTCTTGGCGCCGTTCTGCCGGGCCCAGTTGACGAGAAAGTCGGCGTTGCCAAAGGTGAAGCGGTTGCGTGCGGGCTCGAGTGCATCCCACTTCATCGAGTACTCGGGCGTCACTTGGCCAAAGTTGTTCCTAATGATTGCCGCTGTTTTGCCCTGCTGAAGAATACCGTTGTCGGTTGAGACGCCGATGTAGAGTTTGCCGCGGGCCTTGAAAAGCTGGTCGATGCTGGTTGGGGATTGTCGTTCGGCGAGGGGAGACATATAGTCGTCGGGAGCGAGGGCGAAGACGGCCAGTGGCGCAAAGATGACGGGGATTGAGAGTCTCATGCTGAAAGCTAGACGATCACACAGGCATCGTGCACCTGCCGCAGGGGCTCGCGGTCATCTAATAAAGGCACATCGAAGAAACCATTTTTGCCTGCCTCCATTCTTAGCGAACATTGGCAGGGGATGTACGAACGCGATTGTGTATGCTGGGACAAAGACAAAGGGGGCGGACGGCAACACGATAGAAAACCAAAAGACGGACAGGAGGCATGGATGGAATGCAGCAATCTTCCACTAATACAAACCGTTCGCCCTGCCGATCAACCGTTCCGGTCGCGGCGATGATGGATGTAGTAGGCCTGCACTTTTCCGGCGGCCGTCTCATGAGCATGTTTTTCAGCCACTCAAATTGCAATGGGGAGCAGCATTAAGAAAGGCCACGCGATCGAGGGACAGGGACCGGGCTGAACACATTATCACATGTGCATCGTATCATCTAAACGTATAGAGGTGATTGCGAAAAAGTCAGTGTTGCGACAGCAGTGAGATGCCCAACGTACAGTTGAAATTGCAACCGAAAGCTGCCCTTCCAACTACATACCAACCTACCTAAACAGGTGATTACGTACCTATTGGGCGCCCGAGCAATTACGCCAGACGGTGGCACGAAAATCGACACAGTAGAACGGGGGCCCAAGCTTCCTCCCCCGTAATGGCCGCTAAACTCAAAGTGCGGTAGCAAAAGCGGGTCGCGCCTGCCGAAACATTTTCACACCCGCGACAGTCAAACGCGTTCCTTCTCTCCCGAATAATCGCCTTACCCCAGGGAGCTCCTTCCACGCTCACCTCCCAGACCAAAAAAAAAAAAAAAAAGTTTCCCCGCTACGCGATCCGTCCATTGTTCGTCCTCCACAAACTCCCGTCAATTGCGACCGGAGGAGCCCTCACTAATAAGCTTAGGATATCTCAGGGTTTCTTTGCTAGCGCGACTTCCGTTTGATGCGCACCCCCGGCCGCTCTGGCTTGTCTTCCACTCAACCATGTTCAGCTCCATCTCCAGAATCCTCGCTGGACAGTCGCCTCCCAAAAGCTCGTACCCAGGACCCGCGAGACCCGATTACGAAAACACAACCGACAGAATCTTCCCTTCTACTGCGCCCGCCGAGTATCCCGATGGGATCGAGGATCATCACTTGACGGATATGGCTGCGCAACACTGGGGCCAAGACTCCATCATGGGCTCACCAATCGCCCCGGACGTCGACGAAGGTCCCGACGAGATGCCTGATGGCATCACCGACTACGTCGACCCCTTTGCTTCCATGCAGCCTTTCTCCACCCAGCCCTTGTCCGACGAAGAGGATGCAGCTCCGGCCCAGCTATCGAGCGAGTACGACGACGAGAGGAAGAAGAAGAAGAAAAAGAAAGGAAAACAGGGAACGGATGTGGACGAGAACAAGACCCACAGCAAGAAAGCGAAAAACAAGACGAGGTCCGCCGACTTTGAACAGTCTGGGCAGGCCCTTCCGACTCCCACCACGAGCAACGAAGAGAATGCTTCCGCCAGTCAGAAGAAGAAAAAGCGTAAGCGTGAACCGATGAACTCAACCGAGTCGAGCGAAGCACACGATTCCACCCGAAAGAAGAAGAGGAAGAACCGCACCGACTTGCATGACATCGAGGACGTCGCCGTGGAACACTTGCCCGAGGGTACTGTATCTGATTCACCTATCACCTCCATCAGAGATGACGCTGAAGACGCAAGCCCTGCCCACAAGCGCAATCCTGCTCTGGATTCAATCTTGAAATCCGACCCCCAGCGATCGTACCTTGGCGGAGTCTCAAAACAACTTTTCGACCAACCTTCCGACACTCCTGCTATCGATGCAAAGGACGACGAGATCCCCGTTTCCCTGTCGTCCCCGAGCGTCGCTGCACAGAGAAGGAGGAGCATGTCACGGGGCTCCCAGATTTCTGTCCTGAGGCAGAGCTTGGCTCGAGAGGTCGCATCCCAGCCTGATCGAATTTCAGAAGCGGCCGAATCTGCAGATGAGGCAATGGATGAGAATGAAGGGAGCGCATTGGACCCTGAGGAGTCGTCAGACGCACTGCCGCATTCAGCGTCTGCCAGCCAACAGGATCACGACGAAACCGACGGACAAGGCATTGGAAGCGACGAGGACGCCGACATGCCCGACGTTCCGAACGGAGCCGTTGCCGACAACCTACCGCCGTCCTCTCAGCCGCCTAGGAAAGATGTTTCAAACTCGATTGTCGATGACGAGCTGGCCGTTGAAGAGCCACAACTACCCATCAGAACTTTTCGTGATGCCTTGAACAACTCGGCTAAGAAGCAAGCCGCCCACGCCAAAAAGGCTATCTCTGAGCGTGAAAAGCCTGTAGCCACACCCAGAGCTACTCGTCGTCGGAATGTCGAGGATGACGCATACAACTCTGACACCGGTAACGTTCCAAGTTCGGCCCAAAAATCGGCTCGCTCCACGGCATCCAAAAGACAACGATCGAAGCCAGACTTCTTTGAGCATGCGCCCACGAGCCGAATCACTGGTGACAACCAGGAGGCTGAGGCGAATCTGGACATCGAAGATGCGCAAAACGCCAATAAAAACCTAGCCGCTCTCTCCGAGCTTCCTTCTGCTGAGGCAACGGAACCTCAAAAGAAACAGAAGAAGAGTCGAAAGCCGGCAACAGCTCGCGCATCGACCGCAGCCCACCTTGCTACGCTCAAGACGAAGGCTACCAAGAGGACTGCATCCCAGAAAGCAGCAACCCCTCGCCAAGGCTCAGAACAGTTCCTCACGGGACAGTTCTCTGTCGACGAGATGCGAATGCTCTCGGAAGCTGTCGAAAAATATCGCGACGAACACGGATTGTCACAAAAGGAGATGAACGATCGTATCCAAATGAAGAACCGCAAAAAAGCTGAGAAGTCAAACGGGACTAAGAGTCTCGAGTTTGACAGTCAACAGTTCCAGGACATGTGGGCCGCTATCTGTGCCGGTGTTCCCAATAGGCGTCGTCAAAAGATCATCGACGTCGCTCGTCAAGAATTTCACAATTTCAAGGCACGCGGAGGAGGCTGGACGACACAGGAAGACGCCAGACTGGAGGAGCTTCACACTAAGCACGAGGGCTCCTGGGTCAAAATTGCTGATGAAATGAACCGCCATCCCAACGACGTTCGAGACCGCTATCGCAACTATGTCATCTGCGGCGGCATTGAGACTCGCATGAAATGGACCGAAGAAGAGGAACGAGAGTTGGTCGAGCATGTCGTTGCCTCGCTGAGACGGATTGACAGGTCGCCTGGAAACAGTCAGAAGTCGCCATTGACTTTCCTCAACTGGCAGAGCATCAGCGAGCTAATGGGCCATCGGCGCAGCCGCCTGCAATGCGCTAAGAAATTCAAGACGCTCAACGTGGAACTGAGCCCTACAGAAGTTCTGCGGTGCTCACGACCCTCATCGACGGTTACCTGGACACTGGAGAAGGCTCGTAAGCAGATTCGTGAGATGCCACCCGAAGACAAGTACGAAATGGTCAACGCCATCCTTGCCGGAGCCGCCCGCAGCGACCGAGACATCAGGTGGGCGAAGCTCGTCGACTTGCAGTTCCGCCAAAAATGGCATAAGCCGACTCTCAAGTTACTGTGGCATCGTCTGAAGCAGCAGGTTCCCGACTACGAGGAGAAGACGGTCAGAGACTGCAGCCGCTGGCTACTGGAAGATGCCGAAGCAAACGGCCTACGAGGCGTCAAATTCCTCGATGGTGGACACGCAGATGGCGACTCGGAAGATGAATTGATGGTTGTCAATCCTCCTAAGAAGCAACAGGGCCCTAGTCGACGAAGCAAGAAACGCAAGGACCGCAGCGAGGAAATGGTGGTTGATTCCGACAGCGCGGAGGATGACGAAACCCGACTGGCGAACACCGATTCTCCTTCCGCACAACAGCAACCATCTTCGGCGGCATCGCATCGATCCACCCCGCGCCTGGCGTATGCCCCAGAGAGTTCCCCCCGCGCGACTCCTCGGAATCTGCGTCCCGCAACAACCCGAAACCGAACTAGACTGGCACCTAGTGAGTCGGAAGGAGTGAAGCCCAGCCCGGCTAAGAAGCGGGTCAGGCTCTCTGGGAGCAGGTCAGCGCGGCAGCATTCATTGGAGGAAGAGGGCGCTCCGTCAGAACCCATGACCTCTCAGTATGCGGTCAAGGACATACCCGATAGGCTCAAGGAGAAGAAAGAAGCAACCAGGCGACGGATATCGTCGGGCAGCCGACTTCGCTCTACGGCGTCACTTCAGCCTGAGTCTGTTCAAAATAGCGATATGGATGAAGACATGCCGCCGATTCACGTACCACCGTCGACGCAGCCGCCAAACCGCCAGAGCTATATTTTCAATGTCCCACCAGGTACCTGGGCCAGAAAGACAGGAAACAATATCCTGCCTGGCTTACCCGTTGAAGAGGGAGCAGAGAAGTCAATGTCGGACCTGGAAGCTTCCAGTGGTGAGACGCCTGAGGTGGAGAATAACACACCCGTTGACATGGCAGCGCCTGTGGCGGTCACCAAACCACACGAGAAGAAGGACAGACGCATGAAGATGCGAGTGGCCAAGTCCCCAACTTAGAAGGTTGTCAAGGCACAGCGGCACAGTCGGGTGTTGAAGCTTGTGAAGATACTAAAGTAAAATGGCGAGGGGGGCGATACCATGATTGACTTTGGCTTGGAATGATACAACAGCGGACCAGAGATGGCCAGACGGATCTTTTTTTCTTCAGTCGGCATCAAGCGGACGCCACGGAAGAGAGGTCGGCCGGTTTTCTGGGGCATGTGGTCCCGCAAGGCGGGGTGGGAGTATGGCATGCCGTCATGGCCTCTTTTCTTTTGTATCAATACTTGGGCTGTGAGTCCTCAATGGCCTGACAGGCAGTGAAGCCGTTGTTGTGTAGGAGTTAGGCCACATGAATAATAACCTTGCTGAAGAATTGTTCCTTCTGATCTCTCAGTTGCGTGCTATGTGGTGTGAAGATGCACGTCATCGGCACATGACTCGCCGGTGACCAGGAAGACCACTGTACGGAAACGAGGAGGAAAATTTCTACCCAATGTCGTCATAAGCTGTTGGAAATGAATCAGCAATCGGCCATTACGAGAAATCGTAGTTATCTCCGACGCCGTGAGGTTGTCCTGACTGTTGCCGCCATCGCCCCCGGAGGACCGTGACGCCGGGGCATCTCCCGAGACAACGCCGCACGCCTTTCCCCGTCGTCATGAGGATGGGGGGGCATCGTGGTTCCGGAGTTTCTGGTGCGGAGTGGATTGCGAGGAAAATCTCTACACGTTTTTGAGGAAAACGGAGGTCATGTGATTTTGAGAATCCCCAAAGATACGATGGAGCAGGGCAGCATGTTGTGGAAAGAGTTGGACCAACATCATCCGGGGAAGGCGTGGGCGTCTAGCATCCGAGTTTGAAGAATTTTTTTGGCGTAGACCCGGCGGCCGAGGAAGCCAAAAGGACAAGACGTCATATAATGGATGCATGAACAATTGTGTTACAATTGGCTTCTCAGTCGGAGCAGACCGAGCGAGATATCGAGTCCGTCGCGTCATTCGCGGCAAGACGTCGGGACGCGAGCGAAGAGATAATAGTGGGATCATCCACTCAAGTACTAGATCTGGAAAGGCCGCATTTTGGTACTGTGTGATTATGATAGCAGCATATCTGTACTTGGCAACTATGAGGGACCCTTTGGCCTTTTCTTTCTTTTTCTTTCTTTTCTGCCTCCATGGTCTGTTGAGGGCGAGGCGGTCATAGTGTTCGTCAACGGGCGAAGAACAAGCGCCCAGTGGGAAGACTCTAAGGCAACGAGGATTTGATTTGTCTCTCGAGGCAGTCGACATAAGGAAGCGTTGCGCGCAGAGAACAATGAGAGAAGGCGGAAACCTTCCGATCAGCCCACATCGGAGCATCCCAAAGCGGGCCGAAAAGGGGGTGGACGGCGGACCTTAGGCGGCGTGGCCGTGGCCGCACTTCGGGCCCTTAAGAGATGGGACCCGGTTTTGACGTGCTGTGTGGGCCGGCGGACGACGGATATCCATATTCAGGGCGCACGGCCCAGACAAGGCGAGAATTTGCGCGCGATGGGGAAGTCGGGATTCGCATGTTGCTAATGTTTCCCGCTGGCCGGTTTGTGGTTTATGAAGGCTCAGTTGTGCAATGACTAGGTAGGTGATGGTTTCCCCTCGTGGAGGCCGTTTGCTTGGGGGTCAAGTCACGCATACACACACACACACACACACACACACACACACACACCCTGCGGTCAGTGCCTCAAATCGCATCGACTGATGCAGAGCTTGTTTTGGGGTAATGGCTGTGTGGGCTCTTGATCAAAGCCCAATGCACCACAGCAAAGTTGACAGCTTGACGAGCGGCGATTGGCATGAATCAACCATCGTTGCCCTCATCTCCAAGTTTCTCTGTTTCCATCTCCAGCGCGTACGCTCTCGAAGACGGGCTCTCAAATCTCGTCTCTCCCTCCTTTGCTTCCCCGTCGGCTCCTCTCTATTCCCACTTCTCATCCAACTCTGTCGTCAAGAAGGCCATTTCGTATTATGTTCTCGGCTTGTCGGCCCTTTTTCACGGCGCCATGAGATGAAAAAGACACCCCCTTTCCCCCCTCCAGAGTTTCCACCTCTCATAAGCGTAGGCTGTTTCGGTTGGTTGCCAGCAAATTCGGTCGCAGTTTCTACTGCTTGGGAATATCAGGCGACGGGTCTTGGTGGCCGAGACTCGGTCTTTTTCTGGACTCGCACCGTTGAGAACGGACCGACGAGGGGAGGGCCCGGTGATGCGGTCGCGGGTCCTCTGAGAGGTAGGTGGAGGTTAACAATGTACCTACATTGGCAAATTGGGTCGGTTGGCACGCCGGCGATTGTTGTGGTGTGAGACTTGAGGCTTGAGGTTCAGGGTTTCTGGAATTCGAACCATATTCGCGCCCGTGGCGATCCCCTACTGCTCCGAATGTCGTCCAGCCTACCTTCGCCTCTCCAGCCTCACATGCTGTCCCAATTGTAAGGGACCAGGTAAGTGTTCGAAGGGGACGGGGTCAAGCCACACCTCTCTCTAGGTGGTTAGCTGGCCGCGGCGGCATCTGAGTGCCGGGCCGAACAGGCGACTAGGGCGGCAGGGGTCATCGCAGGACAGGGGTGGTGATAACAAGCGCCGATAGATGCTAGATGGAAAACAGATGAGTAACTGCGAAGTGGGGGGGAGGGAGGGTCAGTGACAGTCTATGTATGGATACAGGGGCAAGGAACGCTCTGCATTCGGACCTTGTGTGGGCTTGACATGCCACGTTTTGCAGAGGTGTAGCAGCTGCTGAAAATTGCTGACTGACCGGTTTGCGGCGGAGGGGTTTGTCGTGATGATGGCACGATTAAAGTGGTAGATTCCGCAGCAGGGAGAAAGAAGGCAGACGCTGTGGCCCGGTAACAATCGTAGCAGACAAACGCCAGACACCAGACACTGAGCATTAGCCGTCACCGCATCGGCTATCAGCCATCAGACAGCGGGTGATGGTGGTGGTGGTGGCACAAACCCACGATATTCCCATGAGCAGGCCGTTCCATGTCACAGATGCCCGCCCGTGCAGTGGAGATCTGAGGCGGCAACACGGTACTTGGGATCCACTCTTTTCTCTTTTCCTATTCTTTCTTCCTTTGCGTCTTTCCTGCTCTTCGCTCTGTCAGGGTTGCCCTTTTTCATTACTGTCTCCCGTGGTCGGGATCTTTCCGCTCGCTCACGGCGCAGTGTGCACGCTACGTCGTCATTTGCTTGACTGTTTCTCGTCTGATTTACGAGCGGCCCATCGATCTTTTCTAGAAGAAACGCATGGCCGCTGCGGTCGGCAGGGAAGCTGACTCTTGTTCACTCTCGACAAACCTGCATTGCAGCCGCTCTGTTGCTTTTTTGCTAGGTCGACATGTAAGTTAGCAGCAAAGCAGGCTCCACGTCGGAGCGAGGTGAAATGGAACCTGGGTCCCAAACCCTGACGTCAATCGGAGGCTTCGGGATCCCCACCCACGACCAGACCTGACGGCGGCGGGCGGATCATCTTGTGCTTTCTGCTCTTCTGCTCGCACTATTCGTAGTTTGTCCATACTCTGTAGTGTAAGTGATCCGCAATAGGCAAAATTCTCGTCAGGGATCCGTTCGGCGAGTTCCAGCTATCAAAGTATTGCCGCGACCCCTGATCTCTCTTTTCTTTCTCTCTTTCCCATAGTCGCTCTCGATCTATCCATCTCACTCACCCTTGTCCCTTTCTCATTACCCACTCGTGAGCCTCAACTCTACTGCAGGCCGACTGACTCCTCTTAGCGGCCGAGCATTGGACCGAGAAAACGTGATGCGCCTTGGGCTTCCGACGTCAATCAGCTAGCTCATGGGGGGGTCCCTGACACGCCGTATTCAGAACACTCACACACTCATTCCCACTGTCTCCTTCACTCTTTTCTTTGAGTTCCGACACTCACACCCGTGTGTCCGTCCCTGCTACATCACTGCCCCGCCCGGGAGGTACTCGGTGTAATGTACCGTGGACGATGCTCGACGTACGGCCCGGAAAAGCTACCGGCCATGCCGCCGCCAACATCCCCCTCACCCATGTCGTTGTCGCCGTTGCCGTCGTCAATGAAGTCTCCTAGTCTGACGACACGCCCCCCTTCCTAACAAGTCACTATCACCGTCAGTCAGTCAGCCGCGCACGGCGTCTTTCCACAGACTGGCCAGATCCCTCTCTCACCCGCCATTCCGCCCACAGTCCCCCATGCGCACACGTACGTTGCCGCCCGCACTTTTCCTGCTTCTCCCACGGGCCCCCGACTTTGTCCGCTTGATGCATGTTGTGGGTGATGGTGGGGGGTTTCGACGTCTGCGGTCAACGGCCGGCTGTTGCCCAGTTTTCCCCCTTCTTGCCCGGTTGGAGACGTGATCATGAGGCATGAAAAAAAGCACCTTTCCATCTGTCAGGTGTGGGAACACACGCGGAGGCGAACGGGGATGTACGGGGGAACGAACGAGGGAGGGGAAGAAACCGGTCATTCCTTCCACTTCTGCTTCCACTTCCAACCCACGCGTAAACGACGTACCAAGCAAAGACCGACCGGGGCTGATTGACGTCCTCTTTCCTACCTCGTGCCTTCTGTGCCTTGAATACAAAAAGAAATCTCGTCTCCTTCCCTTTCCGCCTGCCCTCTCACTCCTTGTTTCCTTCCCCATCCGCTTATATCGCGTCTAATCAGAGTTTTTAAACTCGCCGTCTCCTTCCTTCCCTTCCATCTCACATCTGGCTGCTTCTGTCAACCTTTTCCGAGCCTCTTCGCCAACCAACAACAGCTATCCATATCATCCCATCCCTTCGACTTCCACAGTCAAAGTAGACTTACCCATTCGTCCGTTACGCATCCTCTCCTGGATTGCCTTGGGATACATCACCGCCTCTCTTATACCCGCCAGACCCCCTGACGCGCATCGTCAATCACTGCCCAAGATGCAGTTCCCCAAGCTCGGTGGCAAGGGCGTTGAACACAAGGACAGGACCGACGCCGATGCGCCCACGGATTCCAACTCGGTTGACCTCGTGGCTGAGCAGAAGGTCACTTTTGCCGCTTGCTTCCTCGGTCTTGTTGCCAGTATCGGTGGTTTCATGTTCGGATATGTCAGGTATGTCTTGGTCGCTCCCTGCCCGAGACACCAATGTCTCGCTTCATCGTCTACCCCTAAAGAGACGTGCGTTCGCTAACCTTCCCGATCCCCGCAACAGCGGTCAGATCTCCGGTTTCTTCCTGATGGAAGACTTCATGGAGCGCTTTGGCGAGCCCCAAAACGGAACTTACGTCTTCAGCGCCGCTCGCCAGGGTACTATCGTCGGCCTCCTCTGCATCGGCTGCCTCGTCGGCGCCCTGACCGCTGGCAAGCTTGCCGACACTCTCGGCCGTCGCCTGACCATTTCGCTTTTCGCCTTCTTCTCCTGCATCGGCATCGTCATCGAGATCTCATCCACCAACAAGTGGTACCAGTTCGCCATCGGCCGCCTCGTCAACGGCGTCGGTATCGGTGCCCTCTCCGTCGTCGTTCCCATGTACCAGTCCGAGTCGACCCCGGCCATCATCCGTGGTGTTATTGTCTCGACGTACCAGCTCTTCATCACCCTTGGCATCTGGCTCGCCGAGATCGTGAACTTCGCCACCCACAACAAGGTTGGCTCTGCCTCGTGGCGCATTCCCAATGGCCTCGGTTTCGCCTGGGCCCTCATCCTCGGTGCCGGTATTCTCCTCCTCCCCGAGTCCCCCCGTTATGCCTTCCGCCAAGGTCGCGAGGATGAGGCTCGTCGCAACATCGCCAAGCTTGCCGGTGTTGAGCCCAACGCCATGTCCGTCAACGCCCAGATCGACGACATCCGCGCCAAGGTTGCGGAGGAGAGCGCCGGTGCCGACACCAGCATCTGGGAGATTTTCACCGGCCCTCGCATGCTCTACCGCACCATTCTCGGAGTCGTTCTCCAGGCCGGCCAGCAGCTCACCGGCGCCAACTTCTTCTTCTACTTTGGTACTACTGTATTCTCTGCCACCGGCCTCAGCGACAGCTACGTCACCCAGCTCATTCTCGGCTCCGTCAACGTTGCATGCACTTTCGGTGGCTTGGTTGTTGTCAAGAAGTCGGGCCGTCGCATGGCTCTCATTGTCGGTGCCCTGTGGATGATGATGTGTTTCTTCGTTTACGCCTTTGTCGGCCACTTTGCCCTCGACCAGAACGACCCCCAGAACACCCCCACCGCAGGAACTGTTCTCGTTGCTTTTTCGTGCTTGTTTATTGCAGGCTTTGCCACGACTTGGGGTCCTCTCGTCTGGGCTGTTGTTGCTGAGCTCTACCCTGCCCGCTACCGCGCTCCCGCCATGGCTCTTGCCACCGCCTCCAACTGGCTCTGGAACTTGTACGTGACTCTTTTTTATCGTTGTTGAACTACGAGCTAACAATCTCCCAGCCTCATGTCCTTCTTCACTCGCTACATCACCGATGCTATCGACTATCTCTACGGTCTCGTTTTCGCCGGGTGTTGTGCCGCCCTCGCTGTCATTGTCTTCTTCTTCGTAATTGAGTCCAAGGACCGCACCCTCGAAGAGATTGACACCATGTATGTCCAGCGCGTCAACCCCATCACCTCGGCAAAGTGGCGCGGCGAGGTCCGCAAGACTCATCACAACGAGTCCTCCAGCGAGGCGGAGAAGGCCGAGGCCACCGTTTAAGCTATCTGTCACTTGGATAACAACTCGGAGCTTTGCATCGTCCATCAGACAATCATATTCAGCGTACACATTCCGTATGCACCATTGGTTCTCCAAGCCAAGTCTTGTGTAACATACAACCTTCATTGCGACGGCGTTGGGTGGCATTTTGTATTCTTAGAAAAGAATTGTTCATGAGGAATGAGACTTATTTAATTGTTCATTGATTGAGCATCCCCACACTTTTTGATTGATCGACTGGTCTGAGTGATATGTGACGCTCTCATCGTGAATACAACAAGTAACTCACTGTGCGTGTCCATTGTAACGGCGTCCATGAAGCAGAAGTATGAAGTTGAGGTTTGGGGTGTCATACGGATCAGCAAGTCGAACACCTCGAGACCTTGGCGCAAATGCAACATGGAGTCCAAGCTATGCCGCTTTACCTCAGTGTCACTCAACAATGACGTTGAAGTTTGACTAGGCGAAAACAAAGAGCTCTCATGAATATGCCACTAGTCCCTGCAAAACTAGGATGCCTTCAAGATACTGTCTCTGTTTTTGCAGAGTTGTATCTGCCTTTGATGTCTACTCTCTACTTCCAAAACCAGGAATAGGGCTGCCTGTCACTAACCTATGTCGATGATCTCTGTGTCACGACATGTCAAGTCAAACCTACAAATTTCACCTGTCCACTAAGGCGTCGACAACTATATTAGGTTCCACTGACAGGGCGACCGCGAACTGCCCCAGTTGACTCGCAACGAGCTCTGTCCTCATTGGTGGGTCTTCAGTTACTTAGCGTTGAAGTAACGGCATCTCGGTTTGAAATGAGACGAGGTGCATGAACTGAGCAGCGTCGATGCTACCGGACAAATGGAACGAGTTTTTCTTGCTCGGGTGATCATTACCAGCAGCACCATAATCTGAGGGGTATGTAAAGAAGGTTATAGGTAGGCTACAGCCGGTGCGATCGTCTATGAGTTCGTTCCTTATGAGCATAGGTTTTCAAAGAATTTGTCAACTTTAAGAGCTCAACAAAATTAACCAATTCTTTCAAAGAAATAATGAGGTCTATTTTGGTGCTGGCTATGAGCTCTCTCCTCCAGCTCGGAGCTGCTGTTTCGTCTGGAGTCTACAGCGGGGAATCCCATGAATTCTCACGAGGCATCACAAAGCGGTACGGGCACCCAGGCGATCGTTGCTCTCAGGACGGCCGGGCTTCGTGGCGGACAAGCGGGCGATTCAGTTTATGAACTATGAATCTGACGTGTTGCATAGGTTCGATACGGCGCAAGTCACTTATTTCCCTGCAGCCAACTCGACGGGAACTGGGGTTCTCGTATGTCCCGGCGGTGGATACGCCCGCGTGTCCATTGTGAAGGAGGGATATACCCCAGCGGCGTTCTTGAACAACCTGGGCATCGACGCTTGGGTTCTCGACTACACCACGGCCTCAAACGCAACGGCACCCATCTACCCAAAACCCCAGAGTGAGGCCCTTGAGGCCCTGGACTACATCCGCGAGCAGAACCGCACGACCAAGCTCGGCATCTGGGGCTTCTCGGCAGGCGGCCATCTCGCGGCGGTGACGCTTACCGACCCGGCGGCTCGTCTCGACTTTGGCATCCTCGCCTACCCGGTCATCACACTCGAGGGGAGCTACACGCACGTAGGCTCGCGCAACAACCTCATCGGCGCCAACTCAACCGCCGAGGCGCGGCATGAGCTGTCGGCGCAGAACCTCGTCTCCGCGACCACGCCTCCCACTTTCTTGTTCCACACGTTCAATGACGGCAGCGTCCCCGTGCAGAATACGCTCCTCTTCGCCGAGGCCATGGCGGCCCACAAGCGGCCGACCCAGGTGTTGATTCTCCCGGACGGATCGCACGGGCTGGGTTTGGCTCTTGACGATCCCAAGCGAAGCTGGACGCCTGAGCTGGCGCGGTTCCTGCGGTATTCCATCTAGAGGGGCGGCATAACTAGTCAGTTTAACAAGGGTCGTTTATAAGATTTAATCTCAGACCGTATAATGACGCCATTGGCTCAACAACAGTGAGTGTGCTAGGTGTTGGTTGTACACTAACACAGTGATGTAATGAAGGGCGCACACGGCAGATAAGATGAGTTGAAAGCGCTCGCTGGGGGCTGATTAAAAAAGAGAATGCAACAGAGTCGGACAACGGTGAGAGTAGAAAAGACTGTGTTGACTGGAATATAAGTTATGGCAGCAAACTTGCTACAAGATAATATGAGTTTGACCACCACCAAGTTCGCGGTGTCCGGTCTCTAGATCTCTAACTACATCCCGAGGTGTTCCATCCGTAAGGCTTGGCTATAAACTCCATCGTCAAGACTCAAGAGAGCTTGGCTTCGTCAATGTTCCTCAAGAAGATGGTGTACCACTTGACGAGGTTGATGTGCCCCTTGACGCTCGTCTTCTCGTCGACGGTGTGGATGCCCGCCCACTCGTCGCTCTCGGGGTCGAACCCGGGCAGGAAGCGGAAAATGTGCTTCGTCAGGTCCCAGTAGTAGCGTGTGTCTGTGTTGCCCGTCATGAGACCGGGGGAGACGACGAGGCCCTCGCCGTAGAGCGCGCGCGTGGTGCCCGACAGGATGCCGTAGGGGGTGACGCCGTCGACCTCGGTCGGCGTAACGGGCGCGGGCTCCAGCACTCTATCGTTGTCCTTGAGCGTGATGCTCGAAGGCGTCTCGGCGGCGCCGTCGGCCTCGAACGCGTGCAGGGTGAGGTTGTACTTCTCGGCGACGGGGCGCACGATCTCGGCGATCTTCTCCTTGACGCTCGTCGACCGGTCGCCGACATTGACACGGTGGTTGACGACGACGCGGACGCGCTCGGGGAGCGCGTTGATCTTGACGCCGCCCTCGATGATGTCCGTGGCCACCGAGGTCGTGAAGAGGTACTTGATCTGGGGGCCGGCCTTGGCGGCTTCCCGGGCCAGGCGGTCCGTCTGCTTCTTGCACACCTGCTGGCGGTCGGCGGCGGGGAGCAGGTCGCGCAGGTTGTCCGGGAATTCGGGGGCGTAAGCGGCACCGCACTGCAGCTTCTCGAGGTACGGGTTGCCGGGGATCAGCTCGGGCTCGTAGGGGTTCGCCTCGATGCGCGTGACGAGCTCGGACAGGATGCCGATGCCCGTGTGCGGGGGCGGGATAGAGCTGTGGCCGCCGGGGGTGCGGACGACGATCTCGACGTCAATGTAGCCCTTCTCCGCCGTGCCGGGAATGGCAAAGTCCTTACCCCATTGAGTGTCGAAGCCGGACCCTTCGTCGATGAGAATGGCGGCGCCGTCCTTGCCGTAGCGGTCCAGCAGGACAGGGGCGAGGTGGCCGGCGCCACGCTGGCCCGAGACCTCCTCGTCGAAGCCGAAGGACAGCACGACGGTGCGCTTCGGGGCGAAGCCGGCGGCGATGAGCAGCTCGACGGACTCGAGGATGCCGATGAGGGAGTTCTTGCAGTCCATGGCGCCGCGGCCCCAAACATAGGTGCCGTCGTAGGCGCCGCTGAAGGGCGGGTGCGTCCAGCTGTCGATGGTGGTGGGCGCGACGGGCACGGTGTCCTGGTGGGCCATGAACACGGTGGGCTTCAGGTCGGCGTCGGACCCTTGCCAGGTGTAGAGGAGGCCGTGGGTGTTGACGCGCTCGAGCTTGAGGGTGTCGTGGACCTTGGGGAAGGTCTTTGCGAGGTAGGCGGAGAAGGCGAAGAGCTTGTCCCAGCGGTCGTCGACGCCGACGGCGCCGTAGTTGTCGAAGGACTCGGTGGGGACCTGGACGGCGCCGGACAGGCGGGCGATGGTCTCATTGCGGAACTTGGGGGTGTCGAGGTACGCGTCCAGCTCGGAGAGGCCGGTCGAGTTCTGGGTCGGGAAGAGCGGGTCGACCTGACGACAGCCAGCGGCAGCGCCCGAAGGGCCGTGACCGTGGTGGCCGTAGCCGTGACCGCCGAAGGAGGACGGGGCGTGGAGGTAAGTCAGGAAGAGGGCGGCCGGGAGGAGGGACCACCACGCGGTCCGGCGGGCGCTGGCACGGGGCGGGGCGGCAGAGGCGTGCTCCGGCGCCGGGTGGGTGAAGGGGAGTTTCTCAGACATGGTGCGTGCCAATGGGATGCTGCGATTGGGGGTTGCAATGGGAGGATTCAAAAGAGTTGGTTGCCGACCTCTATGTGAGGGTGTCACTTGGACCGATGGCAATGAAGGGTGAGAGAAGGTTTGGATAGGAAGAGAGGAGAAGAGCGAGGATGGGGGGGGGGGGGGGGGGGGGGATGAGGATGGAGAGGCGAGATGAGAAAGTTGAGGAGAGGTTTAAGCGATGATGTGCTACGCTACGTGTATGACAAATGAGGAGCGAGCGGGCGAGGGAGCACAACTGAGCGAGGACGACTGAGTGACGGCGCGAGTGAGTGAAGGCAAGAGTGAGTTGAGTAGGTAGGTAGGGTAGTTAGGTACTCTGTACCCAAAGTCCGGTATGAGTGAGCTCATGCCGCTATCGCTCGGGCGGAGGGGCGATTTGCAGCGGCAAACTCCACTGTGATTGTTGCACAGCTTCCGAATCGGGGCCTTATCGGCACCGCGGCTTTTGCATCATCGCCCGGTGGGTTTCTGGCTCGGTGCGATGGTGTCACATCAACCGGGATTATGCTCCTTGAGACCGTTGCTCGGCTATCGATACAGCTGCATTGGGGGGAGAGGGGAGCTTTGGCTCGGCTGTTTGGCTGATTGCAGGATAGCTTCGAATGGGGGTGTTTCCGCCCGCTTCGGGATTAGAGAGACGGGCCAGCAGATGGGATGATAGAGGTGATTAAAGAACGGAGATACGACAAACGATAACCGTCTATCTATCTAACGCGTGCAGACGGAATTGAAGATACCCGACAATGGCTCGGTCCGCTTGCTTGAACGCCAGAAATGCTCTCATGTATGGGAATGTCAGAAATCAGAGTCAAGAGACCACACGCACATATAAGCGCTTTCATTCTCGCGCCCACCAACTCAGCAGTCGGTCAGTCAGTCAGTCAGTCAGTCACCCTCCCTATCTACTTCCTCTTCTTCGCGCCGTCCAATCGCGTCCGCACGCCTCGCAACAGCGCCCACGCGACGAGCCGGTAGACGACGACGCACCCCGCCAGAGCCGCCATGTTCACGTTCGGATCCACGTTGAACTTGTACAGGTTCAGCACATCCTCGCCCGTCTCGACGGGGCACCGCCCGTCCGGCAGCCTCTGCGCGTCGGTGCACGTAAACGTCACCGACTCGAGGCTGTACGGCGCCAGCGCCCGCGTCGCGTACCTGATCGGCGACAGGTAGTTGAAGATCTTGAACAGCTGCGGCATGTCGATGGACAGGATACCGGCCATCGTGTTGGCCACCGACATGATGACCGACGTGAGGTTGACGGCGAAGCCCGTGTGGTTGAAGAGCGTGTTGAACATGATGCCCACCGACTCACCGCACGAAACCACTCCGAAGCACGAGAAAACGCACACGAAGTACATGGGCGCCGTCCGCGGGAACCCCACCGCCAGGTTCGCCAGCACCCCGAAGACGAGGCAGCTGATGATCTCGAACGGCAGCTCAAGCACCGAGTACGCCGCCAGGAACGCCTCGACGCTGTACACGCCGTCGTCGTCCTCGCGGTAGAAGACGTCACGCTCCGCCGGGTACACGGCCACGTTCTGCAGCATGCCTACGAAGTAAAAAGCCCCGACCTCTTGCACGAAGCCCATGCGGTTCTGCACAGAGTAGAAGTCGTTCTTGAGCGGCGAGAAGAACAGCGCGAGGACAGCGCCGAGGCCCACCACCTGCATGATGCGCGCGAGGAGCAACGGCGGCTGCCGACGGAAGTTTATAAGGCCGCGGTGGAGGAGGAGCGGGAACGCCGTGACGAAGGACGCGCGCTTGCGGACGAGGGCGCCCAGCTCGGCTGGCGTCGCGAGGTTCGCCTTATTGAAGGACTTGCGTGGGCCTGCCACGACGCCGGGACGCTCGCTCGACATTCTCGCGATTGCGTCCTGGGCTGCTGGCGGCGGCGCCCCTGCTATGGTCTCGGTCTGTCGGATGCTCGCTTCCTCCTCTTCGATACCGGACAGCCGACCAGTGCCAGTCTTTTCGTCTGTGGTCTCGTGCGGCGCTGTCTCGATCTCTCTCTGCCACGCTTCCACCAGCTTCCTGACCTTCTCGCGGCTCTCGGCCTCCCTCGTCTCGTGCTGCAGGTCGATCGTGATGAGGTCGAGCGCGAAGTCGGCCGGGTTGCTGTGCGTGGGACATTCGAATCCCTGCCGCTGGAAGTAGGCCAGCATGGCCCCGGCCGGCCCGGCGTAGGCGGGGGAGCCGCCTCGGGCGAGAAGCAGCACGTTGCCGAAGTGCTTGAATAGATCGGAGCGCGCTTGGTGGATTGTCAGGATGAGCGTGCGGCCCTCGTTGGCGAGACCCTGCAGCACCTCCATGATGGAATTCGCCGTAAACGCGTCGAGGCCGCTGGTCGGCTCATCGAGCAGCAGGACGCGCGGGTCGCTGAGGAGCTGCACGGCGATGGTGACTCGTCGCTTCTCGCCTCCCGAGATGCCCTTGACAAGTTCGTTCCCGACCAGGTTGTCTGCGCAGTCCTTGAGGCCCATCTTCAACAGAACCTCTTCGGCCCGTCCGTGCTTCTCATCTTTGCTCATGTGGGACGGCAGCCGCAGTCCGGCCGAGAACCTAAGTGTCTCGCGCACAGTGAGCGACGGCAGAAGTGCGTCGTCATCTTGACAAACGTACGAGCACATGGATCGGACGACCGAGTTCGACGGCAAGGCGCCGTTGAAGGTGAGCTTCCCGAACGGGAGGTATCGCGTGCTGATGCTGTTGTGGAGTCGCAGAGCCATGGCGTTGAGGAGCGACGTCTTGCCGCTTCCGGACGGCCCCATGATGATGTTCAGCTTGCCCGCATGGAATGTTGTGTTGACGGGGTTGAGGATCGTCTTGGTCGGCATCTTCTTTCCCGAGGGCGCCCGCTTGTCCAGTGACAGTGCAAAGTCATCCAGTCCCACGTCGATAGTGCGCACCTCGGAGATGGACCGCGCCTTCATCTTCTCCTTTCCGGCCGATAGATCCGTGTCCGAGTTCCTCGCCCGCGCAATTGTCATCTCCTGCTTGATGTATTGAAGCCCGACGGCCGACAATGCGCAGAAGAAGACGACAAAGGCCACCAAGACGACAATGGGCCTCCAGATCCAGTTGTCCGGGAAGCCGAGGGAATTCATCACGAAGCGGCCGGTATACTGTACGCACTCCGGGTTCGATATACCGCCTTCGAGCGGGCAGTCATAGAAGCTTCCTTCAAACTCGTTGCCGCAGTAGGCACCAAAGGAGTAGAACTGAAATGTGTTAGAATTGGAGGGGTGTTCCAGGCGTCGTCGGGTCACATTCGCTCGTGATACTCACCGAATATGTGATCCACTTCAGCCAGCGCACGTAGATTGGGATAGAATTCGCCTGGATGAACATGCCGCAAGCCATGCTCTGCAGAGTGAAGACCATGTTCGCAATGAGACTCGCACCTGGAAAGTTCCTCGATGCCGCAACGCAGGTTATCGCGCAGGTGACGGAGATGTAGTGGGTGATCAGCGTGATGGCGAAGAAAATAAAGAACTGGCTGGCGTCCGCTTCGAAGCCGCCCATGAAGTAAAAGATGACGGAGAACAGAAATGGGACGGGTAGGTCTTCGGTGAACAGGCGGGCCAGGCGACGGGAGAGGAGAAACGGGACTGCGTCAACGCAGGATTCGCTGTGCTCGCGATCAAAGGTCGGGATGTCGACGGTAAGCCGGTAGACCTCAAACATGAGCGTCAGATATCCCTGGAGACCCGTGGCGGTGTAGAGGGCGCCCTGCCGGGACCGAATGCCAGAGAGGTCTTTCGGCAAGTCGTAAAAGATGTATCCCGTCACGACAGACATGAGGATAGCCTCGACAATGGACGCTAACATGCCCATCGGGTCACGGTACGTGACTTTGAACGTCCTGTCAGTCAGGACTCGGATCTGTCGGCCGTATGTGGCGTGCTTGTTGGTCTCGGATTTTGCGCCTCGCCCCCGTCTTGACAAGGTCTGGACGGCCTTCTCTGACGGTTCAAACCTCTTGCCACTTTCGTGAACCCACGCAGTCTTGAGTTGGTTGACCCGCGCCGCTGTCTCTTCCTCAAGCTCGGGCGTGCGGTTGTCGATGGCGGCGACGTCGATGAGGAACTCGGCCGGGTTGACGAACGGCGGCAACCTGAAGCCCATGGCCTCGAACCACGGCACACAGTCGCTGGCCGGGCCCGAGTACACGGGGCTTCCCTTGGTGAGAATGATGAGGTTGTCAAAGAGATCCCAAATCTCCGACCGCGGCTGGTGTATGGTCGTGATGACCGTCCTGCCCTTGGTCGCCAGCCTCTTCAGCGTGCGTACAAGCTGGAAGGCACTCGTCGCGTCCAGGCCGGTTGTCGGTTCGTCAAGAAACAGAACCGACGGATTCGCCAGCAGCTGAACGCCGATGCTGACCCTCCTCTTCTCGCCGCCGGAGCACCCTCGGTGCTGACTGTTCCCTATCCTTGTGTTGGCGCATTCCTTTAGTCCCAGTTCGAGAATGACCTCCTCGACAATACGCATTCGTTCCTCCGCTGTCGTGGGCGGCGGCAACCTCAGGTCGGCAGAATACCGCAGCGTTTCTCGCACAGTCAGAGTGGGGAGGAGAATGTCCTGCTGCATGACGTAGGCATGCCGCGCATTGTGAACGCCCTCGTTGCCGTTGAAGGTGATGGAGCCGCCCTGGGCCAGACGGGCGCTGATCATGCGTTCCGACATGGTGTTCAGCAGTGTCGTCTTCCCGGACCCGCTGCCGCCAATGATGGCTGTTAGTGTTCCGGGCCGCAAGGAAGCGTCGACATGGTGCAAGAGAGTCTTGGAGCTCGATTTTGGGTTAAATTTGGCCTTTGCCAACTCCGGATAGGTTGCAGGGTCGAGCCATGAGGGCGAGGTGTCAACAGTGACGGCCAAGTTGCGGATCTGGACGTCAACGGACTCGACATCATCAAGCGAGATGTGGCCGGCGCCAGACAGCGAGAAGCGGCCCGGACCGATATGATCGGCTGGCGTAATCGGATCCATTGAGGTATCGACGGAGCTGGGGCGGTCGATCTTCTCCACGTCGAGGACAACAGGTTGGCCGTGAGGCGTGCTTTTTGGCGGTTTGAAGCCGGCGCAGTCGTGGTCAGGCCGTACCATGACGAGCAGAGGCGACGGTGCAGCAGAGACGCTGGCTGGTGTGCTGGTCACTCTTTTTGTCTCTCTTACGGCCGCAAGGCGTGCATGCTGTTCGTCACTAAGATGCTGACAGTCGGGACGAGATACTGAGGTTTACAGACGGCTTTGCATAGGATATCAGAGTGACAATGTGTTATTGGCGATGCGCCGAAAAGTTCGAGAATATCACCGGTGGAAGATGACGAGGAATTCCCGCCTAGAAGTGGGTGGCGGCGGCGTGGCACCACGAGCGGGAATCCGGCGCGGATCCTCCAGCCGTGTCTGTCTCACGCGGTCGCTGAATGAGACAGCAGGCGATCAAGTATGTGCCGTTGATACGGGAATCGCGATGAGTGACGCCTGTGCAAGATGCCTTGTTCGACTAGACGAGAGCCAGCAAAGACGTGGTGGCGTAGGACAGACGACGATGGCACCGAGACAATACTTAAACGGCTGATGATGGCGGGTGTATGAACGGGGAGTCCAGATGCACCTCTCGGATTGTCATACAGGAGGAAATACCACGAGAACATGGCTCGAGCAGTCGGGAGCGACAGCGATAATCAAATAGAAAAGGAAGATGACAAGCGCCTGCGCCGGCGCCTGTGCTGGTTGACTCCCCATGCCGGCCGCTTGCTCTGTTGTGGATCGGTTGGCTTTGTTGGCCGATGGATGCATCCTCATGGTGCCGAGGACCCCCTCCACTAGGCCCCTTTTGCCCCATCAAATGCCCTCCGTTCGCTATGCTCCAACTTCGAGGGTTGCGCTGCTTGGCCGCGCTGGGTGGGTTCATTTGTGGTTGTGGTGATTTGGGACATCGGGCAGCTCAGTGACGGTTATGGCGAGGCAAGCCCGTGATCAGATGCAGTTAGCTGCACCTATCCCCTGCACAGTCATGATCTGCTCCCCATGCAAGTTCACAGATCCCTGCGCCCGGGTCCGCTCATCAAACCGAGTTGATTGCAGCATGCAACATGATGGCAGCGGAAGGCCAACAACATTTGCGCCAGTCTAGTCGGTCTGGAGGCTTCGCAACCTGTGGCTGTAGAAGGGGTGGAAAACAAGACAATGCTCAGGGAGCGTATTTGCGGCAATCTCGACAAGTTTGGCAAACTGCCACGAGAAGCCAAGCGTGGCTCGAATGGACTCGTCGCTTCGACTGGTGCTTCTGGTGCGCCGCCATGTGGGCGGGGATCAAAGATGACAGGAGTCAAGGACAGTTTGGGGGGAGCACAGCTGTTTAGTCAGACCGTCCAGCGACGGATGAGGTTAGGCGTAGTCCGTTATATTCGAATGTGACAGGCCACTGGGGGCGGCCATTGAAAGATATGAAGAAATCCCAAGCTGACGGGACCGGGGGTGGGGTTGGGTAGACAGACAGACGGCCATTCCGGGCTCACTCATCGAGAGCTGCCGTCCAGAATGATCGGAACCTGCTTCTCTTCTCTCATTGGCGCGGTCGGGTCGCCGATGTTTCGAAGCACACGCACTGGCGGTCGCGCCCCGGCCAAGCGATCGGCTGGATGTCGTCGAAAACCCTACACCAACTGCACCAGCCAGCCGTCAGCTCTCGTCTGCCCGCCCAGCCCATCCGAATTCAAAGACGGGGGAGGAGAAGAACTGTGACAAATCTCGAACCATGTCCATGTCGAAGTGGGTGCAAAGATTACGAGACGGGTTGTCATGACATGGTTGTCCGTATGAATAGAGAGAGCATGTTCATCGGACATTCTCGGTCATGAAGAGGGGAGAATACCTAGGTAGTATTCAGCTGTTTTCGCTTATGGCAGCTCGCTTAGAGGCTTTCAGTACGTACCCACAGACGCAGAAGGAAGACCTCGCTTGTTTCGTATCATTCGGTTAGCGGCCTCGCCTAGAAGTTTTGGCTCGCTTAGGCGGAAGAAGTGGGACATCACCGCGGCAGCAAAGGGGGTCCCGTATCCCGTGTTCCGAGGGACGCAGGACCATCTCCGGTTTCTGGACGAAAAGCCGCCACTGAGGTTTGGTCGACAGCAATCTCATCATTTTGACAACATTCTCATGATTTCACGCAATTTTTCATCTAGTCCACGAATATCTTACTTTCTAAAACACAGGAGCCGCAACAGGTCCTACGGGGACTCTGCTTGCGTTCGTCCCCGCTTGGTGACAGAGCTTGGGTCCGTACCGAGCCGGGTAGTCCACACGGCTATGCATCGTCGCCCAATTGTCCCACAGCAGGAGGTCCCCCTCCTCTTCCGGCGGGATCAGGATGTACTCAGGCTTCAGAATACGTAGCTGTATATCGAGCAAAATACGCCGAACCTCGACGACGTCGTCGACTACCCTGACTTCGTCGCCCGGGCTCCTCCGGATGAAGAGCTTCCTGGCTGCGTTGGCTTGCACTTGGAAACACTTCCGTCCTGTGGCGGGATTGACCCAAACCATCGGGTACTGTTCCCCTTGTCAGCACCAATTGATATCAGGACACAATGCGCCTTCTCGTGGCTCCATGGACGACTGTCTCTCACTTACTCGTCTGATCTTGGCCTCGTCGGGTCTCAGTCCCTTCACCTCGTCTTCGGTGAGCTCTTTGCCCTGGCTGACAATCCCGAGACCCGTCGGGAAAAACTTGCACTTCCGGTTCCACTCGTACGGGAACGCGGCATACTCTACCCAGCTGTTGTCGGCCATCTGCCGTTCGTCCTCCGTCATGAGCTCCTCGTAGAGCTGAGAGCAGCAAAAGAACGGCGTGAGCCCCGGAGCGGACTTCATGCTCAGTCCAGACCCGTTGTCCCACTGGATCGTGACATCCGGCCCTCGGGGCAGCCGGATCACACGAAACGCTGTGAACAGAGGCGGCTCCCGGTTGTACAGCGGCGCATCAAAATGCCAGCCCTGGAACCGAGTGTGCCCGCTTTCCAGCTCCTCGGGGCCCAGCGTCGGGTAGTGGTTCTCATACGAGAAGGACTTGTTGAGATTCAAGTCCTTCAACCCATAGTGTTCTTTGCCCTGGTAGCCCTTGCCAATAACGTGGACGTTCTCGACACCGGGAACGCCCGTCACTCCTCTTGCTTTCTTAACGGGACAAAATCAGCAAAATCCGACCAAGTGAAACTGTCGTATCATTTCTCACGTACAAGGATGCCTCCTCCGTCAGGGTGGAAGTCTGCCATAAAGATTTCTGGGCTCTGTGGCCCTGCTTCCGGGTCAAGCCTGGTAACCAGCTCCCATTGCTTCGCAGGCTCGAGGTTTTGCTGTCCTTTGATGATGACAAACTTGTGGTTCCAAACAACATTTTTTAGGCGCTGGAGCTCTTCGTCTACAGTAATCTTGTCAGCAAGAAAACGCTATCCGAGTCAAGGACCAAAAACTCGCCCGAGACATTGTTAATATCCAGGTTCGTGATTTTCGCACCAAACTAGGAAACATCAGCACTTTGTCATCTGATGGGGGAAGTAACCAGATTTTACATCCTCAATTCTTACTTTGACCCTTTTACCCGGTTCGAGCTCCAACGGCTCGATGTTGAAGCTCATGGTGGTGCGGCACGTCTGAGCAATATTCCTACTTTGCTGGGAGAGCTTTTGTGGTGGAATGACGGTCATGGAATGATCAAGCCCCGTTTCTCTCAGCGTAAGCTTGCTGGCTCGGCGGAAAGCTAGGGAACAAGAGGCTGTGTGAGAGTTTCATAAATCGTAACGTACTTTTCCGAGACTTGCTGGATGAACATCGACTCTACAGGTGCTGGATCGGCCTGGACAGCCTCCTGGCTTATCCGTGTCAGCAACCATCGTAAACTCATTTCCGTATTGGAAGCTGCGTGGAAATCACCAAGAAACTCAATGTAAATCACGTAAAGGTACCAATCTTTGGGGGGGGGGGGGGGGGGGTCATTCCGTCGTAGTCTTTACCTTTTGCGGAAGAAGTCTATGATCCTGTCACGAACAAGACGAAGCTCGACATGGTGTGGCACTGCCTTGATTGAGTACCGTTCCGAAGACCCGTGAGAAAGTTTCGAGTTTATTATTACTCTTTGCCTACGATGGAAGCTCATGCCGAGAGTTTGTTTGTACATCGTACCTTCAATCGATCAAGCTTCGATCTGTTACACACCCCTTCCAACGATTAACTCGCTCGCATAGCAGCATATTCCCCCCCTAAAACCTTATATGTGCACTACCGATAGTATAGTTTGGTGTACATACTGCTGATGGTTCCGGTATTCCGTCAGTCTGAGTATCGGGCTCGGCAATACCGGCTCTGGAGCTCCAACTTGCTGACGACTGCAAAGGCTAGAATGAAGAATACAGCCCACTTATGCTGCCATGTGGGAGCCAAACTCAAAAGTTTGACGCAAACCTGCCTCCGAGTCTACCCCTCCCCCCCCAGCTCAAAGGGGATTAAGGCCTGTCCCATGGACAGTGTACTGACTCTGAGTTGTGCCCCAACCGTCCCTTCTTTTTCAATGGTAACTCCCCGCCTGACCAAGTAATCCCCTGGCCCGCTCTCATCTCCGACAAGCACCATCTCGCAAGGTTCCGCGTAAAAACCAAAGCTTGCAGAACATTCGACTACACCATTCAGTCGTTCTGGATGCTTCTTCGAATTTTTGATACCAGGCATGAACCTACGGGCTGAAGTAATCGACATCCAGCCTTGGCTTAGGCGTGCCAGTTAGGCGCCAAATAGTTCAGCTGCATAACTCCCTGGCAACCGATAAAGCTGCCATAGGTAGGGTCCCAAATATTCCGAGATATGGTCTCACAGTGTCTCCATTGTTCACGACTCACATCTCATCAGGCGGCCGGTTTTTCGACCTGACTTCTAAATCTATCCTAAGTGCGGCTGTTTCTTTCTAACCAACACCTTGGCATTTCTGTCCATAACCACAGCAATTCCCCAGTAGCTAGTCTTGGGCCTTTCTCCGGATTTGATTTTGATATCGTAATGAAGCAAAAGGTGTGCAAGAACAATCTTCATCTCCGCCACAGCAAAGAACCGGCCTGGGCAGGAATGAGCCCCGTGACCGAAAGGCAGGTTATCAGGACCTGTGGTAGCTGCCAGATACTTGTTTGGAGAGCCTTCGTTTTCTCGCAATTTGCTGAAGCGAAAGCCGTCGTAGGTGGCTGTGTCAGTATTATGTTGCACTTCCGATGATCTATGAGCGTGGTACATGTCGAAGTAGACGGTAGTGTCTTTGGGTACCACGGACCCATCGTCCAAGGCTAACGGTGACGTCGTGATACGGCCCATGGCAACTACAAAACAACGTTAGCAGTTGGCAAACTGCCTAAAGGGTTCAGAGGAAACATGCCTAGAAATGGCGCGTAGTTCCTGGCAGATTCTCTCAGCAAACTGTCCATCTTCGACATCCTCCTCAGCATCCCCATGTCCCAGCGACCCGTGGGCAATGACGAAGTGACCGAGGTCAGCTCTTCGTGAAGGGCAGTAGCATAATCCGGCGTTGAAGCAATGTCAAAAACGGCGTTCGTCAAAGCCTGGGCCACTGTATCTGACCCAGCAAGAGCCGCACGAAGTTGCGTTCTCGCAAGGTGCCAAGAGTCCTCGGATCGAGCTTGTCCAAGACGTCTGCGAACAAAGTCCATCAGAGAATGGCCTCTAGCTGCCTCCATATCGCTCTCGTGCATCAATGGTTGCAACATGTCAGCCACTCGTTGTCGCCTGGCATTGAACCCAATACGCCGGAAGATGAAGGGGTGAACGATTGGCCGAAGCCACGGATGCCAACCATTGAGTGCGTCAAACGCTCGCCGAAGATCACTGGAGTAGTTGTAGGCAATCTCTTGCCACTCTTCGTTCCTTGATAAATGATTCCCCACGAAAGCGACAGCGTTCATGATGGTGACAATGCGTTTGATAAAGACAAAGGCTGTCACCTCTTTCCACTCTTCGCCGGCGTCAAAATGCAAATTCTTGTCAAACGCGTAAGTCACTTCCTCTTGCATGATAGGAACGAGATCCCGCACATGGCGCGTAAGGTCGACCTGAATGGCGTGAAACAGCTCTGGCATAGGAGTGCCCAGATCGGTGTACTGACCCAGGCCGCGGCGACATACTTCTTTATCTGCGGAAAGCTGCGACTCAGGGGCCGATTTGAGCTTGTTGATCAGTTTGTGTGGCAGTATTACGATGGGAGGCTCAGACGGAAGTGCAAACGCCTTGTCCGGATACTGATGCAGGCAACTGGTAAGTAAAGATATTTCTCTACGACTTCCTCAACAGTTACAAGAAACTCACCAACTGTCGACCCTCACCTAGCGCTGATCGGAAGTCTGTGTCTGTCTTCTTCCCAACGACTGGTAGAGTCAGCCTTTGCCGTGCTTTTTGGTTCCTAATCACCCGGACTACTGCTCCGAGCAGCAAAGCAGGGAACAAGAGACCGCCGAAGGAAAAGAGTTGCTCCCACAGAGAACTACCAGAAATCCCGATGATTGTGTTATTGGCCATGGTTGTAGTAGAGCACAAAGGTGTCAGGATGTATCTCTGATGGTCGAAATGGGCCAGCGACGGTTATGCACACTGAGCGTTACAAAGGATGTTTTGCGTTGGAAGGACGCCAATAGCTTGTTTCAATTTCCGAATGCTTCTGCCAGCCGAAGTATCAGTGGGCGGAGGTTTAATGCAACAGCCAAGTCAGTGAAGATTAAACTCTGTGTAGGTGCTGCCCAAAAAGATAATTACGCTTACATGTAACATCATATCAGGTGCTAATGCGGACCTTGTGGATTAGCTCGGATTCCTCGTAACCAGGGCCTCTTAGTGTGAACGACCACACTTCGTTAAAGTGGCAAGGCACACTTTCTGCAGGCGGGATGAACTCCAGACATGGGTTCCTAGAGATGTACAGCCGGTATCCGAAAAACTGGCTTTCGGGAAACACCCTACATCGTAGAGTTTCCTAGGTTTCGTGTGGAAGGTTCCGTACAGGTACGTGCACTTAGTATAAACTCGTGTCGAAGCTTAACTGCAGTGGAGATGTAGGTCTGTCCGCTAACCTTAATCAGATGCCGGTTCCATGCCGCAAGCCTGACATGTCCGCCTACGGTTTATATGAATGTTTTTATCCAGTCGACTTCAGTGTCGTACAACAATTGAGCACTGTGTTCGTGCGAATGCAACATGAACGAGTCATTTTTAAGTTCTCTGGCCTACAATCACAACACATGGAGTTTAGCATTCAGCCTACAAGTATGGTGAGGTGGCATACACCACATCAAAAAGGATCCCACGTCTGATAGAATGGTCAGGCAGCCTTTGGGATATCATCAGCTTACATCACGGGTAGTTTGGTATGATAGATCGGTTTTGGGGTGCCCCCGCGGCCCCAGCCCTGATACATGCAGTACTTCCACGGATTGCGGAGCTCCAGTTTTCCATCGAGTGCGACGGGACCTCGTTTTTGTCAAGGGAAGGGTTTTCCAACCAAAAGCATTACCAAGGAATCCTAGTCTAACCAGAGTCATGGATCAGCGATTATGGTGTAAAGCTAGAATGTTTTGAACCTGAGGGAAGTGAGGTCCATTCGCTCCCGATGGGACATGTGCTACCCATGCTGGCAGGTTGTTTGCTCATCTGGAACCATGCCCAGTTACATTGTACCACCCGTTTTGGTTTTTGTTAAGAGCGGTTGCAACTTGCTTAACCGTTCGAACTTGTGTTTGTGGGACAGAGCCCTAAATCAGTAGAAGCTAAATGGAATGAAAAGCAGCGTCGGCGTGGTAGTATTCCCAAGACTTTCCCATATCACCAAGGCTGGTGTATTGACCAATCGCCGCGCTTTTCTATGGTGACGAAGCAGGGGGGGAGGGGGGTGTAACTGCTCTAACTTTCAGATATTAAGGACATGTCTCCGCTAGGTACATGATCCAAAAGGAGCGAAACCGCTCCCAAAGCCTAAATGAAAGATTAAAAACAGAACAGCCATCACGAAGCCAGTTGAAGCTCTCACATTCGCCAACATTATTTGCAACTACCGTGTTCTCATCGACAGTTGTATCTTTCATGAATCATGAGGAACTTTGTAGGTGGTGATGATGGGGGTGATGATAGGGTGTGTATATATTTGAATTGATTCAAGGACAAGGGTGGCACAAATGTGTGCAGTTTGCGGGGAATTCTATTCGAACGCCGGTGGTTCATTTGTGTGTTGTTCTCATTCAGGGTCTCAAAACTCAGTATCGTCCGGATGGGACAACTAGGCCGCGCCCTACCTCGTTCACCCTTCTAGAAAACCAAACAACAATTTCAGACTCTGATCGACTCTGAAATTATCCCTGCTATCAGGAATAAACTCTCTGGTCGTTCAGCCGTTCTGGTCGAAGCCTAGTGGGAATGGTTGCACTTGAGCCCCGGTAAATCTAATCACAAGCCATCATCAGACCATAGAGATGATTGACTCATGTATATAAGAGGCAACTGTCAAAATGCTCACCACGGACCTAACAAGCTTAGTTCAAGCGCTTTCCAAGTCAAATTTGTTGCCAAGGAGACAGCCCACGTCATATCACCATGCATCAAACCTATCCTCACTCGGTCCGAAACCAATGCGAATGGACCCCCGCGTCACCCCGTTACTACACTAGAGAACAAGACACTAGAGAAAAGCTTGTACTGCGACAAGTTCGTGGAATTCCGGGCCACATCAACTACTGCCTAACTTTTTGCGTCAAACTCCGATATACCATGTCGGATGCCGAAGCGGAGTTGAGAGCTCGCGGAGCCTGGATCTCGCTTCGATGCATGCAGCCGTCTATTGGAACCTTCTCGGAAGGCGCTCATATGAAGGTGTCGGTTCTTGAACCCGGCAGTGTGGATGCGTGGACCTCCGATACCTTTTTCGTCCATGCATCCGCTGAATCGGCGCTTGCCCTGTCCTCGACATTACAACCAACCACTGGGATGGCGTTGCATTTCCTTCCTCGGGCCAAGGAGGTGATCATGTGTGCCTCTCATGAAAAGATCGACGGTCATGGCATGGTCATGCTGCTTGACCAACTTTGCAACTTGATGGCGTTTCCATCCCCACCAATGTTCGAAGACCAAGCTGGACGACTTTCTCCTCCATTGGATATAGCTGCGGAGATAGGAAGCGCCTCCTTGGAAATGTGGGATTGGACTGCGGATGTGTTGAAAGAGTGGAAAGCTCGAGCAGCTCATCCCTTGTTCATGACCACAGATCGGCCAGGTCCTGCTGTCAAAGAAGTCAACACCGCCTTTTTGACCCTCTCAGAAAATGATTCGGCGGCAATTTCCAGATCAGCAGCCTTAGACGGCGTATCTGTAAACGATCTGATGAATGGTGCATTGATAATGGCAGTAAAGCAACATGGCAGGTTCGAGACGGGCAACTGGTTGGGCGGGGTGGTCAAAGACGCCAGACCATTGTGCAAGCATCCCTTCAACACCAGGGAGCATGCAGCAACGGTATACTTTGTTACGTGTCCAGCATATGTCGAAAACCCAAAATCCATACTGGATGCTGCCAGGCAAATCCGGGACCAGCGACTTGCGTTCAAGCGGAACCCAGAAGCGCTCCAAATCGTGCAGCCTATCCTCGGCATCACGAGTGCAGGGGGCAACCAGAGCCAAAACCAGCGCCCGCAGAAAACGCCTCAAGCACAAGTGGAGTATAGTGGGCTGGGAAGGTTAGATGGGTTTTTGGGGCAAGCCCACGGCGACATAGAGATCGTTGACTTTTGGATGACTGTTGGCCATTGCACAGAAGCCATCGGTGTGTACTGCTATGCGATCCGTGGACAAGTCAGATTTACGCTGAGCTATAATCCCGGATTCCACAGTCAGGAAAGCATAAACTCATTCATTCGCGTCTTGGAAACCTTGATCAAGGGCGTCATTGCTGCAAGAGGGCAAACACATCAGCTGTAGACACAACATTTGAATTCAAAAACATTCGCTTAGTAACATTGAGTTCGGTCAGCTTTACGTTTCATAGTAACTCTACTCAGGAGATGACACCCTCTCTGATTCAGTCGGAAGTTCAGCGAGCCATTTTGAGTACTTCTTGTTCTGGAACACGTGCAAGGCCGAATGATCCGTCAAGGTCCGGCTATAAGCTGCTCATGGGCTGTTACAAAAGGTAATCCAGCATGACTAAAACCTAATGCTTTAGCGCTATTGTAATGACTAAGGTCGATAGATGGAGGCAATGGAAATTAGCTTGGACTGTTTTGTATTGTCTGTCTATTGCTGACAAGGAGCAATGTCACACATCCAAACACCCGCTCTCGGTTTTTAGGCCACTGACAATTATTGAACCCACGGCAGTGCCTTGAGTCCCTTCAAATAATGTACGGGAGAGCCCAGCATCTAAAAAACTGATGTTTTGAACTAGGCAGCATCACTTGCACACCTAAAAACGATGGGGCTATCATTCAATACCAGCCCTACTGTCATCGAGGGAGTGGCGATCGCCCACCTCCCTCAGAGGATTAATCTATCATCAGCTTTACCTTCATACAATGGCCTTACCTATTCTAGTATCGTTGTGTTCATTATAGGAGCTGTGAGTTAGAATTATTGCTCCCGTCATTTCACTTTCTTACTCGATACGACAGCTTCTGTCCGGATTAACCTATTCAGTCATATACAACTTATGTCTTAGTCCAATTGCTACTGTCCCTGGCCCATTGACAGCAAAATTATCGCCAGTAAGTAAACTAATATGCAAATTTCGCAAGGGCATGTTTTTAGACGATGCTGACACTTGTTGCCACTATGTAGCTATGGTTGATGCGCGCTGTGCGTTCTCAGCGCCTCAATCATGCAATTCAAAGGCTTCACCAGAAATATGGTAAATTATCAGTATCCAGGTCTAACAGAACAAAAGCTAATCTAGGTAGGCCCTGTTGTCAGACTGTCGCCGAATGAGGTCTCCTTTGCTACGATTGAAGCCCAAAACGCCATTCATAGACCCGGAGCTTCGGCCAAGCAAAACGTGTTCTTCACTAAAGACGGAACTCTGGAGGCGATGATGGGCAAGATCATCTGGCCTGCGACAAACCTACTCACAGCTACTGTGCCCGAGGAGCATTCACGGTTGAAAAGAGCCTTGCAATCAGCGTTTACTGATCGTGCGTTACATTGCCAGGAGCCGATTCAACAACGTCATACGGATCATTTGGTGAACCAAATTGCACAAGCATCCCACAGGGATTGTGTCATAAACTTGACACCTCATTTATCTCAGACGATATGGAACATCATCAGTGATTTATCCTTCGGAGAGCCTTTACTGAAAGATCAACTTGGTATGACCATTACCTTTTGCTAGAAGCTTTGGGGCTCATTGAGGACATGGCTCACATAGTCCACAGGAAAGTTCGAGCGACTCAAAACGGCCTTTTGTATGGCTAGCCCACTTCTCGAAGCTCTCCAAGTCCTACTAGCTGTACCGGGGGCTCAGACTCTAGTCCAAGCCTGGGTTGGCATAGTGCCACTCCTCTTCTGGCTCCCGACCAACATTCTGCCATCTTCCACACTGCGAAAGTGAGTCAACCATTTTTCCATCTAGTTGGCTCTTCTAATAAGTTTCCATTCACAATAGAAGACATGAACGCCAAGACAAAAATGAGGACTTTCTAACCGCAATCATGAGATGTAGGGAGCTGGGCATCCGACTAACAGACAAGGAGCTTCAGAGCAATGCATCTCTCCTCGTGTTAGTAGCGCTTCGTCCGAGAGACCTCGCTTATTTGCTAATCAGCCTGCAGCATGGTTGGCTACGACACTACTGCCACTTCACTGTCCGCTACTATGAACTTGTTATTGCGCCACCCGAAGCGTTTAGCAGAACTTAAAGAAGAGCTTCAGCAGCATTACCCTTCGGCTGCCGACATGGATGCAACATCCTTGGGCCAGCTCCCAATGCTAAATGGTTGTATACAAGAGGCACTTCGCCTATTTCCTCCTGCAAACGGCAAAGGCACCAATCGGACGTCACCGGGTGTCAGCATCGATGGCGTTTATATTCCTCAAGGCATAAATGTCTCTGCGGATATGTATACCATTCAGAGATCTTCATTGTACTGGACTCGACCAGATGACTTTTGTCCAGAGCGTTGGTTCAACAATGGCCCCGGCACAGAGTTTGCCAACGACATCCGCTCTTCACATTGCCCATTTCTCCTCGGTCCGCGAATGTGCATTGGGCGAGCTGTTGCACTACAGTCTATGAGGATGGTACTTGCAAAAATTGTGCACTCGTTCGAACTGCAAGCTGCCGAGACGTATAATTGGGAAACTGATGTTTCCAGCTCATATCTTTGGACAGGATACAGGTGCATGGCTCGAGTTGCACATGGCCAAACCATGCATTAAAGGAGAGAAAAGGAGACAGTCAGCATACCAGAGACTTACTCGGGGGTATGGGGTTCATTGGTTCTGGTGTTCCGTTCAAGTCTTCAAATGGAAAAGATATGAATTAGCCAGTTATCCTTAAAAACTGACGAGTTTTTGGCTTTCGTGCGCATCATGTTTCAAGGGCAATTTTCAATCAATAGGTTTCCCATGTTGTCTTTGAGAGAAACTGCCATGATGATCTTAGCAGGGATCTTGAGCAAGTTTCGCAACTTGGTAGAGACCAGAAAGAGTATGATCGTCAGTTGGCTTGCTACGGAATGGCCGTCTGGATTTTGTAGAATGATTATGTTGTTTCTTGCTGTGAGATATGTGTCGAAATATCTTTTGCAGAAGGAGGTAGAGTTACAGAAGAAAAGAAGAAGATTACGAGCCATTTAAGACCATGTTGTCTAACAGTCTTCCAGATGGCATCAGAAACAGAACTTCCGGTCGAACAATCTGTATATTTCTAGTCTCCCAACAAGTTTGAGGAACAGCTTCTACTTGTCACACATTTTAACAGTCCGTGCCTCCTATTTGTCCCGTTTGGTCGGTACAGAATTTACTGTCCAGGATTGTAGTCAGGGTGTGTTTTCTGGTAGTTCCTAATGATGTTCATAACGCCATCAGGAGCTGGCACAGACTTCACGCCTTGAGGTTTTCGAACATCCGTTTCAGTCATGTCCTTAACTGCCCTTTCATTATGCTCTTCCATCACGGTCTCGAAATCCCAGCATTGACGCCAGATGTTTGTGTCGGCGATGGGTCGATTGAATTCTTCCATCCAGCGATAGAGATATACGCCAGGATCCCCCGAGCACGTCAAGTGCTCAAAAAGAATCATGATACAATGCGCTGTATGATAGGCATGGAATGGATTGTCATCAGTACCGTTTGGGTAGTAATGGTCGCGGTAAACTGCCTTCCGAATGTAGTCCAAACAGTGAATGTTGTGGTAGACTGCGGACTTCGCCATGTACGTGGTCTCCCCATCGATCTTGTAACTGTCAGGCATCGGAACAACTACAGAGGGGTCTTTTCTCATGGCTCTGATGTCCGACTCTTTGACGGGGAAGAGATATTCAGCTGTAACGCGCTCCCATGCTTTGTCGACTTCCTCGCTAGGCTCAGCGCGCCAAATCTCGGGCCCTCCCATGCCATACTGAGCATAACTTTTACGAGGGACCAATGGGATTTGAATTTGATCCAACAAAGGTGCTTGCTTTCTTAGTTTATGCTCGAAAATAATATGGTGACCACTTACAGTGCATTGAAATATCCTTTAAGCGGGCGTTGAAGCGATGAGAATGACGCCAAGCAAGAAAAAGGCTTCCGACTCCAATTTGGAAGAACAAAAAGCTCACAATAAACACAGGATTTTTCATTGCTATCTTCATGTTGCAAAGAAAACCTCGAGTTCGGGCTTCATTTTTGTGACAAGAAAGTTCCTTATCCATCAAGGGGAGGTCGGAGTCATTGCTGGACCGATCGCCATGGTCATTTCTGTCTGATTCAGCCATTGGTAGCGAGTGGTAATTCTGGCTCGAGGTTTTGAATTTGATAAACTTGAACATCATAGGAAGTAATCTCACACAGTAAGGGAGAGATAAAAGTATGCGTGTAAAGTGATGTTTTGATGAGTAGCGCTGGTATCAGAGGTAGTTGTAGAGGACAGATGAGCAAATGTGATGAAATGAAGATCTCAAAAGTTTCAAATTCTATAGTCTTCGTCTCGGATTTGGCTAAAGACCGAGTCCGAGCATGCATACAATCTTGTGATGTTAGCTTTTCGTTCGACATTTTGACTTCAAGTCTATTGGTTTCAACATGCAGCTGTCTGCGGCTTCCACTCTCTGCTGATGCAAGCTCTAATCGGCCAACAAAACAAACGAGTACTCATCAGGGGCTATCAGCACGAGTCAGATCAGTCACCGAAGAAAGAAGTCTGTCTCCTTCGGCGACAGGTAGGCGTCGTGATTTTAACTTCAGGAAGCTGTAGCCTTTCCAGGGGATGGGGCTGGTCTTTTATTTGAGCTTTCCAACTTCCAAGGGCCAGGGACTGACAATTGACTTTTGAGCACGCTACACTAGATAGTTGAATTTCATCTGATACTCTCACTCGAGCATGACAAGCAACATCACAGGCCTTGATGTTCCTCGCAAGAGACAGACCGGGCATGTAGAGGTACTCACTGTGTTTGCATGACACGGAGGTCTCTGTCTTAAGGTTGGAACCGCGTGAGTTTAATGATGTTTGTCATACAACTCAGAACCGCAACAATGCCAGTTCTCTTCATAAGGTTTATTTGGACACTCTAAAATTGCCTTTCTTCTGCTCGTGTGGGATCACGACCATTGTAGCATCTGCAAGGAATAGCAATTGTGAACTCTGATACCGATTCTGTCTGTTGAATGATCTGGATAAACATTTGGAAGGTGCTTAGAATGTGCCCTGGCATTTTGGCGTTCTCGCCCTGGCTGATAGTCGACAGAGTATCTGTGGTATCAATCTTTAGATCACATTACATTGGTGTGTCATTCAACATCTTGTGGTCTGCGTAGAATTTGTGCACCCCTCAGTATTGCATCGACATCACAAATCATCAGTCCTCAACAAGCGTTTGACAATATGATGTCTTGGATTGTCACCCTCAGTGTTCGTGCCGCTATCTACCTATTGGGACTAGTAAGTAGCTGAGTCCTGAATCTCCTCACACTGTTCTAGTGAGAAATCAGACCTGACTTCAGCAGGGTCTTGCGTACCTCGTTGGATCATCCATTTACAATCTTTACTTTCACCCGCTCGCTAGATTTCCAGGTGAGGTTGTCTGTCAGTGCCGTTAGGATGCTTTAAGAACTAATCAATGGCAGGCCCAATATCTGGCCGTGCCCAAGATCTTTGGGTTTCCCGTCAATGGTAGGTTCTGTCAAACTGAAGAAAACTTCCGTATTCTCACCAGTATCAGGATCTCGGGTAACTGGCCTTGGGAAGTGGAGGCCCTACATGCCAAATATGGTGACATCGTGCGGATTGGTCCAAACGAGTTATCCTGCGTCCATCCTCAATCAATCAAGGACATTTATGGACAGCCAAACATCAACCATCCCCAATTCTTCCGCAAATTTACCACTTTCTATAAACAATCGGATGTTGGTGGGTCAATAGGTACAGAGGTTGACCCTCATGTCCATCAAGGCATTAGAAAGCGACTAGCTCCCGGGTTCAGCGCCTCTGCCCTTCGCAAACAAGGAGACATCATTGTCCGTCATATCGATTCCCTCCTGTACCAGATCTCGAAACAAGGGAATACCCAGCAGGGAATGAACATGAGTCAATGGTTCATGTGGCTTGCTTTTGATGTGATTGCCGATCTCTCCTTTGGCGAGGAGCTTGGCACAATCGAGATAGGCAAGACACTGCTAGACTGAAGCGCTTTGCATGATCTCGAAGCTAACCGTCACGACTAGGCAAAGGAAACTACTGGATGCACATGTTGGCTAACAGTGGGTTCCAGATTGCCCTAGGGTACGTGGTCCGTCGACGATGGAAGGCTTTCCAAGACCTCGTGAGGTATTGCCTCGTTAATGAGAAAAGCAAGAGGATGCGTAACAAGTACCTCGCCAACGCCCGCCAGGCTGCTTCTCAGCGACTTCAGAGGGGTGCCGACGTCAATCGTTTCGATTTCTTCAGTCATCTACTGCATGAAAAGGCCCCAGAAGCCAACATTGAATTCTTCGCCTCGCAGGGTAGCACATTGGTTGCTGCTGGAACTGAAACGACATCCACCTTCATGTCCGCGCTCACGTACCATCTCTTGCAGCAGCCTGACTGCCTGAAGCGCCTTCAAGATGAGTTACGCTGCACGTTCCGACAGCACAGTGAGATCGACGGTGAATCTACAAAGCCACTGAAGTATCTTAATGCGGTGATAGAAGAGGGGATGCGCATTTTCAACCCTGCAGCCTTCGGGTTGCCTAGGGTTAGTCCAGGAGCCAATGTTACTGGAGAATGGATTCCGAAAGGGGTAAGTCTATTGCTGTCTTGACCTTTTTCTCCTATGTCTCTAGATTAATAGAAAACAGACGGTTATAGCCACAGCAACTCATGTAACTTCTCGCGACGAGAGATGGTTCTGTAAAGCGAAAGAGTTTCATCCGGAAAGATGGCTTCCCGCGGATCACCCATGCTACGATGCCACATTCGATAATGACCAAAAAGAGGCTTCAAAGCCGTTCTCCATCGGCCCAAGGTCTTGCATTGGTATCCACTTGTCTTACATGGAGGTTCGAATATGTATTGCAAAGTTGGCCTGGAGCTTTGACTGGGAACAGGTCAACGAAGGCGAAGATTTCGTCAGAGATGCGCGCTTGTTAGGGCTTTGGAAGGCTTCTCCGTTCCACGTGCGTTATCGCCCGTTCCATGGGTTCCAAGTCTGAAGCCACCGAAAAAGTGCAGAGAGTCATTGGATGGTTTCTGCTTGCGCTGCTTGCTTTCGAAGTCGGGTTACAGGGCAGTGGCAGTGGCTTTTGTACAATTTACTTCGTGGAAGCTGAGTCGTATTTTTTGTTGATTATCAAGGAGAAGGTGAAGTGGGAATCAGTACAATTCAGAAAGATTAAAACTTGAGAGGCTTCTCTTAATGTAAAGCACTCGTTCCACTGACTGTTTGGTGCTCTCGTCTGTTGTAAACCGACACACAGTCCTTCGGCTTCTTTTCCTCTTTCTTCCTCCCGAAGAGTGCAGCTGGTATGTGCGCTCGACCAGCTATCGCTGACCGCAAAGACCGAGTGTAAAGCTGTATTGATGCAGTTAGGGAACTTCGAAAAACCAAGTATCTTTGTGTCCATTCTGTTCCTCTAGAGCGACTTTTCGAAATCTTAACTACAAAGTTATATCACAAAGTTACATCCCTAACACTAAGTCTACTGAGGAGAATTCGCATGACCGGATTCGTCTCTCCAAACCGTTCCTCCAGGTCACTGATCTTCTCCTCCATCGCAGCCTCGAGCTCTTGCAATTTCTTCAACGTCAAGGCCATGGCGTCCGAACTCTTAAGGATTCCCAACATGTAACGCTTCGTCTCATGTGGGAGACGTGCAGGCTCGGCCGAGCCGCCTTTAGCAGCATTCGCGGTCTGTTGTCTAAAGATACCCATGATCAGGTCCTGATACTCCGGATTCTGCCGCAGAACTAGAATCATGGGGTAAGACATCTTTCCCTCATCCAGGTCCTCACAAAACCCCTTTAGGTCGGAGTACTCGCTTGAGTCGAGATTCATGAAGTCATCTCTGATCTGGAAGAACCTGCCGAGCAGGCGGCACATTTCATCCAAGAGCTGCGCAACTTTGTCATTGGCAACAACGGATCTCGCGTGGAACATTAATCTTGTAAGCAGTCGAAACATGGCGCCGGTCTTGCTGTCCACCATCGCGAAGTACTCCTTCTCCGTAGGGATTTGCAGGTGGAACTTCCAGTAGAGGTCCCAGCTTTGTCCGATGAACAAGCATTCAAGCTCGCCGAGAAGAGTTCCAAGACAAGCGGGGTTTGATAGTGTTTGGGCCTGCTGAACTGCTTGCACAAACATGTAGTTTGCGGTATTGATAGACTGAGCCCGTCCAAAGACCATGTGAGTTGCTGGCAAACCTCTCCGAAGTGGCGAATCGTCTTCAATATCGTCCAGAATAAGCGATGAGTTGTGGAGCAGGTCGATGATGTTTTTGATTCTATCGAGTGAAGCGTCGTCGACGAGAAGCCACTGGTCAAGTGCTTCAGCCATCAAATGCCTCAGTCCTTTAGATGGCATTGAGCGTATATACTGGCAGGGCGCCCGCAGAGGACTGTCGCTAAGCCTTTGTGGCTGTTCATCACAACCACTGATGGTGGTGAAGCTGAGAACTTCGGAGAGTGTCATTTCCGTTGTAGGAGAGGATTTCTGCGACATGGAGCTTGAAGTAGTTGCCCCTGGCGACGTGGCGCAATCGTCTTCAACCGTGTCCTCGGATGAGACGGAAAGCCTCCGCCCGATAGGATCAAGCGGAGCATCTTGATCGCGCCAAGAATGGTGTCGAGGGCAATTCGCACACCAGTAGTGATTACCAGCAGTGATGACGCCGCATACTTCAATGTATTTCTTGAGATCCGCGCCAACGTTGGGGTTCTTGCTGTAGAACTCGGTCTTGAGCCGTAGATATTCGGCCTCGTAAGCCAGAATCCGGTCGCGCACCGCTTCTCTGGCTTCATGCATTGCTAGCCCTTGTGTTCTCATAAAGAGATGCACGGCATTGACAATTCTAGATTCTTCAGTCTGTTGAGCCTGCCGCCACTCTCTGTCCCAACTCCAGTAGTCGTTTGTCAGGACGAGAGCTGACTCTGCAGCCGCAAAAAGGGGTCGGACCCTTGTCTTGTCAGAGTCAGACACGTCCATCGCCATGCCAAACTCCACCATGCTCCAAAAAGCCCTACCGCCATTTCAGTTAATGCTTGACGATCTGACTACATCGAAGTCTTGACTTACTCCATCCCGCCGTTTAGATTTCTGAAAACGAGGTATTCATCAAGAGATTCAATCTCGTTGACGTCACGGCGTTCCATGACATCAAGCCACTTGGACCGATAGGTGTTGATCATACGCAAAGCGCGTGAACGATCAATATTCATTGCTTCAAGAAGACATTTGGAAATGTACTTCTTCATCTTCATGGATCGATCAAGTGCCTTAGGTCCCTGGTGGGGAGCTATGGCACTGATCTCCATAGCTTGGCTGAGGTTGTTGTGCTCCTTGAGAGCCTCCTCATACGTGAGGTCATCACAAAGGTCTGCGTCACCTCATTAGTTTTAAGGCATGAATATAGTAAGGACACTTACCATCATGGATGTTTCCCATGTTGGCGAGATAGGTGATGACACCCAAGCGCTCAGGGAGCGATTCAGGGAAAATGAAGGCACCCCAATTGCCAACCGGACTCCACGAAGAGCCCGACTTCCGCTCCCATCCATCACCGACATGTGAGCCCCAGTCCTGAATCGAAAGTTTTGTTGCTTCGTCAGCCAGGTCGTTCCGCTGGTGAATGCGAATGGCAAGACTAGTAAAGCAACCTGTAGACAAAGCCACTTCACGGTCAATCTCAACCGAATATTTCCAGATGTCGTCCATGGTAATTTGAGATATCGTGCAATTGGATAGGAAGAAATCTGAAAGCCTAGTAAGGATATTCAAGTACTTTCTCAAGCATTTGGTACATGGGGTAATGGTTACTACGAGCTTCCAATCTGCCCTCGCCCACCCAAGAGCCATTCACCGCCTAATCTGAGCATGCATTAAGTAGCAACCACCCTAAAACTCAACTCTATAGAAGTTTTGGCTCGAGATTCGCATTCCTTGCAACATTTACAGCGGCTAGGTCTCTGATCTACGATGCTTTCCACGGGCATCTAAACGCAACAGCCGCTTCGTTTCAATGCACTGTGACTATCGGTTCTCGAATCGAAAATGGTCGATGTTTCGGGAGTTTCGTGCGAGTCAAAAGCAACCTTAAACATGAAGGACCTTGCTTGTTATCACTTTTGGTTACAGCTCAACCTGCTTGTCGAATTTTGCCGACATATCCTTGAGTTCATGGGGAGGTAGACCAGGATCAAGTTGTAGGCCAGCCCCATTGGGGCTTACATCTTCATACCAGGCTGTCGAATCTTCTTAGACCAGCCGTGACCTCAGGGTGCGTATGCATGGGGTTGTTCTTTCGTAGTAAAGGTTGTCGAAGAACATGCATAGTGTGTATGCAGGTAAATAGCGTTGCCAGGCAATGTCGTCGGTGGTTCGGTCGGATGGCATCCTAGCGGGCAACAATTTAAGTTATGGGCTGGTTTATGCAATAAACCCCTTCAGAACACAGTGTTTTCTGAAGTGCTCCTAAAACATACCGGTTTTCCGGGAACCAAAACTCTATGTCAAGCTTTACATCGTTCTTGAAGCTTTGTCCGACCTTTGACAACCTTGACTCATGAGTTCCACGCGTCTTGTGTTGTCCCGCGTCTTCAAGGTTACCGCCTACAGGATCCACGTGCTCTTACCTTGTCCAAGGCTTCTTATTTCGCACCAAAGACTGTGAAGCCAAGCGAGTATGTGAAAGTTAAAGTTACCTCAGCGGAACGAGAGCCGAAACCCCCACAAGATCACGCGGAAAAGAGTGCATGGGGGTTAATGTACCAGGAGGCCGAGCAAACGCTGGATCTCTTACGCAGACTCTTTACACCACAGCCATATCTAGGGCAACCCGGTGTCGGCAATGATGCAACGATAAACTCAGAGACTGTTTTTGCTTTCTTCGGGTTAGTCTATATTTGAGCCTTCATCTTGCATAGGCTTTCGGACTAACGCTTTGCGTCGAATTATTTACTCTGAGAACCTTCTCGTGTGAATGAGGGATTTGTGACCACACCTACTTCGGCGGGAGGCTGAACGCAATCACCATGTGAAATTAGCAGTTGCCAGGACTCCTCACTTGCCCAAGAAAGAAAGGTGCAGAGTACAGTCCTCTCGCTTCCCCCACGACGGCTTTCTCCACTCACCTTTTGGACCACGCCTTCAGTCAGGAAACCACATCTCACTACGATCATGACCTACTCTGCTGTTACTATTGCCCCAAGCTTGGCAGAGTCGTTGAGATCCACGAAATGCGAATATCGTCAAGTAGGCAACTCAGGTCTCCGCATTTCAGTCCCCATCTTCGGGTGCGCGGGCTTCGGAGACCCTTCCGGCATCCGACCTTGGGTACTCGACGAAGAGGAGGCTGTCTGCCTCCTCAAAGCCGCGTACGACAGGGGCATCAACACATGGGACACGGCCAATGTTTACTCCAACGGCGTGTCGGAAGCTATCGTTGGCAAGACGCTGAAGAGGTATGGCATACCTCGAGAGAAAGTCATCCTGATGACCAAATGTTTCTACGCCGTGGGCGAGGACCAGGACGTTCAGCATGCTTTGATGCCCGTAGAAAACTCCAAGGACTATCAAAACATGTTTGGACTCTCGAGGGCGGCAATATTCAACGCTGTTGAAGCATCGCTTCGTAGGCTCGACACGCCTTATATCGACGTCTTGCAAATCCATCGTTTTGACCCTCTTGTGCCCGTTGAAGAGACCTTGCAAGCTCTGAATGACCTTGTCCGATCAGGTAAAGTGCGATATATTGGAGCAAGCAGTATGTGGGCATGCCAGTTTGCCCGCATGCAAGTAAGTCAACTTAGACGATCGACGCCATGCACACAGAATCGCTGATATGTGATGAGTAAAGCACACGGCCGAGTCACGTGGATGGACCATGTTTATCAGTATGCAGAACTGCTATAATCTTCTCTACAGGGAAGAAGAAAGGGAGATGATCCGTTACTGCAACGATACGGGAGTTGGCCTGATCCCTTGGTCTCCACTTTGCAACGGCTGCCTTACGCGTCTGCCCTCTTCAGCAGGGCGTGCTTTGAGTAAGAGAGAGGAGTTTGAAAGCAAATTTGGCGGTTCACTTGGGCATTTAGAGCCCGACTTAGCCATCAGAGCCAGGGTCGCCGAGGTCGCCGAAAAGAGAGGCTGGCCCATGAGCCATGTTGCGCTGGCTTGGATCAGCAAGAGAGTCACCAGCCCTATCGTGGGATTTACGAAGATGGAACAGGTTGAAGATACTCTTGAAGCAAAGGGGAAGACTCTCACAAAAGAAGAAGAAGATTACTTAGAGGAGCTATATAGGCCAAAAGCAGTATACGGTCACCAATAAAGATAGCATTGAACGCAACAAAACTTTGTCAGGAGTTTAGCAAATCTGCTCCTTTTTGCTACTCTTGGAAACAGCCTGAAATCTTCTTGTTCCAGGTACAAGCCACAAGGTCTCAACTGGAGTTTTAGTGCTTACATTCGTGCTCTGTGTGGGTCTGTTTCCCAAAGGCGATGCGATGAATGAGGCTATGTTGATTCACACCAGCATGACGCCTATCTAGTCGAATCACCTACAACCCCCCCTCCCACGGCTTCAATTAATTCTATCACATTTATGCAAGATAGATCCCGAAATTACTGTTTCAGTCATCTCATCCCACCAATAACCCACAATGGTCTTTCTCATGTGCGGATACAGGAAAGGAATCCTGCTTCCTGTCACATCGTACAGTCACTATTCTAGGTGCTCTATGAGACTACACTTTGAGGTATGCCAGACTCAGGGCGCAAGGTGAAGCGTAACCTTCATAGGTTCTTGATTACATTGTCTCCTGGCTCAACGCGCGTCTGGTCTGGACGGGGACGGCACGAGGATATCTCCCGGCCAAGGTGGAAACGCCGTCACCTCAGAGCTGCCACTAGACACCTTGGCCAGACCTTGCTGTACTACAAACGATCCTGTATCCCGTCGGTCGAGATGGGATAGAAACCCTGGCTACAACAGCTGCAGACGACAGTGGCGTCACTGTTTCTCATTGCTCTCCGGGCGGACACTTCAGCCAGTCGTTCGATGTTATGATTCCACAAACAATATATGTCGGCCAAGAAGCCTTCTCGAGGCAGGTCAGGCCATGCTGAAATCGTATTTATCATTCACGTAATCTACCTAGCCAACGCCATGCATCCAAACCGATGGCGCCTACCCAAGACATCGCTCGCGGAAAAATGCGCCTTATCCAATCCATCACTCTTCTCCATGCCACATCTCACATGATTGAACCAACTCTGCTTCTCAAGCCACGCGCTTCTCGGTAATAGCCTCGCCAAGCGGACCCTCGCAGACAAAGCCCCCGTTCGCTCCGCCGTACTCAAAGACCTTCCGGCCGCGGACCCACGTCTCCCGAACGCGGCCGGCGAACTCGTGGCCCTCCCACGGCGAGCAGCGGTTCTTCCACCGCATGTCGCCGGACCGCAGCGTCCATGCGTCGACGTCGTCAAATACGCAGATGTCGGCGTCCATGCCCACCCGCAACGCGCCCTTGCGGTGCGCCAGGCCGACCTGCTTCGCCGTCGCCTGACTGCACAAGCGCACGATGTCGACGATGGACGGCGCCGTGGCGTGTGGGTTCTCGGCGGCGCGCGCCTTCGCGGCAGTGTAGACGATCGGCAGGCCGAGGCCAACGGAGGAGATGCCGCCCCAGGCGGCGAAGAAGTCTCCCCGCGAGCTGGCGTCGGCGACGGCCAGGGCAGCGTCCTCGAGCGTCTTCTCGGCGAGGATCTTGCCGACGGTCTCGCCAGGGATCGTCATGTCGACGCCCGAGTCCGAGTGGTGCATGTTGGTGGCGTGGGCGTCTTCGGCTGGGGGGGATGGCGGCAAGGAAGGCGGCAGTGGCGTGGCCTCGAGGTGGCTAGGGAGGAGCTTCAGCTGGGGCGTGCAAGGGGAATGATCCGAGACGATGGTCTTGATGCACGAGTCCTCGGCGACGAGCTCTTCCCACAGGCCGTCGCGGTTAGAGCGCTCGCGGATGGGCGGGCAGCACTTGTGGCGGGTGTCGCCGTCGGCGATGTCCTCGGACGCGAAGCCAAGGTAGTGGAAGCACGTCTCGGCGGTAATGTTGATGCCCCTCTGGCGGGCCTCCTTGAGAAGGGGGATGGCCTGGGTAGCAGAGAGGTGGACGATATGCAGGTGAAGATCCGGCGCGAGGTGGGCGAGCGACAGGATCTCCTCGACGGCATATGTCTCGAAGGAGGGCGGGCGGGACTCGAGGAAGGTCTGGTAAGAGTGCAGCTCGCCGGTGGGAGCCAGGGGCGGCTCGGACTGCTGGACGGCATCGCCCACCGAGTCGGCGATGGGGGGGATCATCTCGGCGTGGAACATGAGCGTGGTAGGCGTGCCGTTGAGCTTCTCCATGGCGAGTGCCACGTCTTTCGCTGAGACGGCGGGGAATTCGTCAACCTGGGAGGAGGATGGGGGTTAGCAAAGAGTTGGATATTCTGGGAGAGCATGCTCGGTGAGGTTGTGGTTGGGTGTGTATATGCATGTGCGTGTTTGTGAGTGTGTGACTTACACCCGACTCGATGAGGAAGCCCTTGAAGCCTCTCACGCCGGCCTCGACTAGAGGCAACAGGTCATCTGTGTTCCCGGGGATGACGCCGCCGTAGAAGCCGACATCCACCCAGCACTGGCCTCGACTCGCGGCGAGCTTCTCCTTGAAGCCGGCCACCGTCGTGGTGGGCGGGATGGCGTTGAGGGGCATGTCGACGACGGTGGTCACGCCACCAGAGGCAGCGGCTCGCGTGCCGGTCCAGAAGCCCTCCCATTCGGTGCGGCCGGGCTCATTGAGGTGGACGTGAGCGTCGACGAGGCCGGGCAGCAGGAGCTTGGAGCCGTAGTTGACGTAGAGCGCCGAGGCCGGGAAGGAGGTCTTGGGGAGGACGGCGGGGACGATGTCGACGATCTTGCCGGTGGTTGGGGAGACCGTTATCGTTGCGGGAGTGAGGACAAGGTTATCTTCGGCAAAGGTAAGGACAGCGCGTGTTGAGACGAGAACCACGAGGGGCGCCGGCGCAGTGTCTTGGGGGACGGTCATGGTGACGAGGGTCGGGAGGGTTCGCGATAAGCTCGTCCTGGAGCTTGGGGAGGTCCTGGCCCGATAAGGCAAAGGTGGTTGAGTCTCGGAGAGCTTTCCCCACGAAAAGACGTTCTCAGACAGCTTGTTGCTGCTTCTTCTGGGCCAGGGTATCGGGGGGGTGGAAGCTTATCTTGATCGCGGGGTGGCGGGGGAAATGGTGTGGTAGATAAGAGACGAACGATGTGGCTTGAGATATTGAGGTTAGTGAGATAGATATGAGTCGTGCAAGTGAAGGTGAGTTTATTCGGGTATCCGAACACTGATGCTATACTCTCATGAGTTGCCCACGAAGAGACAGTCTGGCTAAGGAAGAGAGAGAGAGGGAACGAAAAGGGAATCAGGGGGGAAAAGAAGGAGGAAAAGAAGGACCGCCGTCTCGAATCTTACTCAGAATACAGTCGTCCGTTGTTCGATCCACAGCCCACCACACACCGAGCCCAAACAGAGGTGGACGGCGGGACGGGCCCCCCATACCAGACCAGGCATTCCCTTCCATCCATTCTTCTGGGCTTCCATCTTCAGATCCCGATAAGATAAACAACGCCTTCTGACAGGACAAAGGACAAAGGAGCGTATCAAGGATCGGCCACACAAGGCGAAGAAGGGGGGATCAGCAAGCCGAGGCCGTCCCAGGACGCCTCCACGCCGCCAAGTCTGCTGTCGTGTTGTTGACCACTATTCATCGCCCGTTGCCTATCCCAACAAGTCTGGCTGCACCGCGCCGTCGGCCTCTGTGTCCTAGCCGAAGTGTAGTTGTGTGGGGTGCGTTATCGAACCCTTCTCTCACTTTCCTATGAGGGAGACGAAGGTCGGGGGAGAGACGGGGACCCTGAATCTTTTCTTCGAATGTTGTTATCAGAAGAACCTGATTGGCCGCCCCGTCATCGGACGCAGCCGTTCCCCGATCTAGGCGCCTGGAGGGAGAGCTTAGTCACCCACAGCTAGCGAATTAAGAGGCACGTGTCAGTGGTTACAGCGATAAATACGTACCACCTGCCTCGTGGGAGCCCGCTGCAGTGGTGTCGGCCGTTCTCGGAATGTTAGTCGGTAGCCCCGATGCGCTTGCTCCTGCTCCTGCTCCTCCTTCGTCTCCTTTAGCTTCGAGGCCTTGTCCCGGATTTGTGTGCCTATCGGCTCTTGTTCTTCGCAGGCTCTGCCGCCGCCGGTGCATTTGAGGGGATCCAAGGGGTTCTAAGGCGTCGTCCAAGCTTCAGTTGGGAGTTTTGATCGAGTAATGATCGAGTAAAACACCGCTACTTTGGGGAATCTGACCCGCCATTTTATGCGCCTCCCGGTCCCGAGGGCGAGATTTTAGCCTTCCTTTCTTCCTTCTCATCTTTTCCTTTTCCTTGTGCAGACTCTTCAGCCGGTGAAGCCTCGCATTGGTTCTAGCCTGGGCCTCGGCCTCAATGACGGCTTGAACCTAAACTTCCCTTGACCGACAAGTTGCTATTACTCGATCGTTTCTGCCACTTGATAGCGTCATGTGTCATGCGACGGTCCAGCCCAGTTGTCCCAAAGGTGGTCGTCTGGCTCGGCCATAGCCCACCCGCTGTCCCCGTGCACCGAGTCATCTCCAGCCGAGCATACCTCGACACTTGTCCAGACGCGAACCCGGCCCCGGTAATCGGTGATCAATCTCGGCGTTCATTGCGGCTTGTTTCGGGCCCTGGCCATAATGGCATCGTGTGACCCGTGCGTGCTTCGTGATCCCGTTGTCTTCTCCATCTGCATCGGATAAACATCGCTGAAGAATGATAATAATGGACACCTCGGCGCCGGGTTTCGATCAAGCTTCGCTGGCCCCTGGCCAAACCCCTGTCTCTCATCATGCCGTTTCCTGCGCAGTGCTGCTCATCCGCTGCACATCCAACGTAGCAACCGAGCGACGTAATGGAAACCGCATCTCCACGGAGTTCGCCGCCGCCGCCGCCGCTCACAGGAAAGAAACTAAACTAAAACAAAACCACGACGTGATGTTGCGGATCGGATTTTAGAGTTCCTTCTTGCCCTTGTTTCGATCGAGTAAAAGATTCCCATGCCACCAATCGCCTGTGCAGCTTGCTTCTGCCGATGGCTTGGATGACAGATGGGATTGCACCCGACGCCTGCACGTCGACAGAACCCAAGCACGAATCTTGCTTGCTCTTTGCTCCTCCGTCTTCAACACTCACCCCCCCGTGCCAGTTCCTGTATCAAGAAAAGCAAGTTATGTATGCTATTGAGCTGAAGGTTTGTGGCCAATTCTACCTCATTGGTTCCCGTTCCTCTTCCCCCCACGCCGCCGTCTAGATGTGTAATATCGTTACATGTACTCTGTAAAGAGCCCAATGGTCTGTTATACAGGGTGTGTCGAATGCACATACCATAATGCGTGCATCCCTCGTTTAGTTTCTCCTTCGTTTTGTACAGGTATGGATGGCATGGTGGTGGTCGGCCATTGCCGCCCAGTTTGATTACTTTGTCCTCTTCAACGCTTTGACGGCCATTTCAACAAGCCCGTCCTTGGCCTCGCTGTCGGGGAACTCGCTGATGGCTGCGATGGCCCGCTCCGAGTAATCCTGGGCCAGTGCCCTTGTCTGCTCGATACCGTCGCTCTGGAGGACCAGCTCGCGTGCCTGAAACGGTGTTAGTCATAACCTTCTTTTCTCCAACCAAGCCCAAACAAATAGCTGTCCATTGGTATCGCATCGCACGGGCTTGTTGCTTACCCTTGCCACGTCGCCCTCCTGCTCAAACTTCCGGCCAACGAGCGCACCCAACTCCGGCATTGTCTTCCACGCAAACAGTAGCGGGGCCGTCGCGAGACCCAGCTCTAGGTCGGCTCCGGCTGGCTTGCCCAGCTCCTTCTCGCTCCTTGTGTAGTCGAGCATGTCGTCGACCAGCTGGAATGCGAGACCCAGGTTCTTACCGTAGGCGTACGCCGCCTCGACCGAAGCGGCATCGGACCCACCGAGGATTGCCGAGGCCCGGCACGATTTGGAAATCAAGCTGGCCGTCTTCAGGTACGTCTTTTGGAGATAGTAGGTCAGCGTCTCCTCCGACCACACGGGCCTTCGCTCATCCTGCTCGGTGTTCTTGAGCTGCATAAACTCGCCCTCGACAAGGTTGGCGATGACCGTGGCGAGTAGCTCAATGACCTCGGAGTTGCGCAAACGAGCCAGGGCAACGGATGCGCGGCCCAAGAGGAAGTCGCCAGCCAGGACGGCCATCTTGTTGCCGAACTCGAGGTTCGCCGATGGAGATCCGCGGCGCGATACGGAGTGGTCGATGACATCGTCGTGAAGAAGCGATGCCGTGTGGATCAGCTCGGTGATCTCGGCGAGGCGTCGTTGGGAAGGGAGGATGTCAGAGTCGACCTCGGCTGGCTCGGGCGCAGCACTCGTGAGGGGCGAGCTCGGGTTGACGTCGACGAGGATATTGGGAGGGGATATCGCCGTGTCAACGCCGCCAATGGCCTGGCCCGAGTGCAGTCGAGGACCCTTGGGGCACAGCGCGGTGGCTCTCGACATGAGCAGGACGATAAGGGGCCGCATGTGCTTGCCCTCGGCCTGTGTGTAGTACTTGGCAACCCGGTCCAGCGAAGGATGGCCGGAACCCAGAAGCTTTCGAATGTTGCCCGTCAAAAACTTCATCTCCTTAGCCACCGTCCGCAGCGGATCGATGTGCATGTCACCCTTGGGGATAACGCGGTTGACTGCGTTAGCGGCCATGTTGGATGCGACGGACACGGCAGCACCCCAAGCAGAGGATCGTCTTGATGAGGAATGGTACAGCGCGCTGGTCAGAGGTAACCGGAGGTCGAGAGGGGCGATTCGCCGACATTGCGCGCATCGTGAGGCAGGCGAAGAGAGGAGGGATCGTGACGTTATCGACGAGGTGCTGCGCAGCACTGCCGCTGCTCCCGAACGGAGCTGCATGGCTCCGGTAATGCTCCAAAGGGGTGTCAATGGAGGAGAAAAAGAATCTTCAAGGAGACTGACAGCATCAGTTTCGTTTAGACCTGGTCAAAACCCGGAGATTGCGGCAATTGGAAGCTGTGAACGGTGGAAGGGTGATGATGATGATGATACGAGTCGACGACTTTTTTCCCTCCTAATTTTCGTCCTCCCGCGCCGAGAATTCAACTCGCAAAGAATGTCGGGTCCGATTCTTTCCCACAGCGTACCTTAGGTAAGGTACGTACCGGTCTTCACAGGTACTTGGTTGGTGCAGCCCCCCAGAAACAGCTTGGCCGGGGGAACGTACCGATCTTTTGGGGGAGCAGTGGTGGGGGGCTTGATGCTTGTTGATTGGCTGTAAGTCGTTGAATCCCCCAATTGTGATGCGAACTTTGGGGATTCCGCTGGGCATTGGATCTTTCATACTGAGCGTCACATTGACATTGCGACTTGCGGATGCGGGACGAACGCACTTCCATTACCCCGAGCTTACATCGATGCTTTCTCTTTTGTCTCCGCCCAGTCTTTTATCAACCCGACGTTCGACGTGAGACAGGCAGGAAGAAGAGGCGACACGAGGGACGAAGACCACGTCAGTCATGGTACGCCTTACAATAACTCCTTGCATCACAGAGGGCCTGCAGAAGTTGGCTGAGGTCAGATCGAACCGGGACAAGTCGGAAGGCTTGGACACGAAGACGAACACAGCAATCCAGACGACGACGTCGGATGCACCTTCGCCCTCTGCAGCGACGCCCGAAGCCGAGGAGCCCAGTCTTGAGAAGCCGATTGTCGGTAACCCAATTACGCACCGCCAGATACTCGACCTATTCAAGGAGTTGAGGAGTGAGGGTGTCGATGGCTTCAGCCTGGAAGGACTGCTCCGAGGGGCCACGATATACATCCCTCCGCCACCCCCAAAGCCAGAGCCTGTATGTCATGGCAACCATTCGTCCGCGTTTAGACACAATCTGTTGATACTTTGCATGCAGTCCGCCGAGTACAAGGCCCTTATGGCTCGCCTGCGACGCGAAGAAGAGGAACGAACATACCAACGCATGATGAAGCAGCCATCTCGGATGGAAAAGTTCTCTCAGCAATTCCCCAGCGCCACCACGAGAGCCCATGCGTTTGCTGAAGTAAATCGCCCCATGCGCGAGTCGGACAATGGCGACGACGAGGCCACGCTCGGCGATGTGCAGAAGCAGGTGATGGTCATTCTCAACTTTCTCATCAGCATTATCGGCGTTGCCGCGACGATATGGATCGCAGCCCGCTGGTGGAACATTACCGCGCGCATATTCCTGACACTCGCCGGGTCCATCCTCGTTCTCGTCGCAGAGGTCGCCGTCTACTCGGGCTACGTGTGGAGGCTGACGGAGGCCAAAACAAATCGAAAGGAACCAGAAGAGATCAAAGAGGTGATGCAGACGTGGGTGTTGGGCAAAGACGAAGACGGCGGCGGCAAGCCGGGAGAAGAGCCGACAATGCTCCTCAATACCAAGACGCAGGACACAGAAGAGGGAATACGGCGGCGATTGAAGGGACTATCATAGTTGTTGACTCCACGAAATGCGACAAGTATTACGAGGTCCCCATGCCAAGTCGACTTTTTGAGACTGAGCGCTTTTTTTGTTGCTCGAGTTGTCGAGCCTGTTCCAAACGGTGCGGCGGTGGCGTCGGGGACGGATCTCATTTGACCCACAACGAACGGCACCGGATCCCCCGGCCCCAGAAGGGATGCATTCAAAAGGGACCCCGCCTGCCAGTGCTTGGAAGAGGAGGAGCAGAAACCACTGTGTCGAAGAAGACGACGGACATGATGACACGTGATGACGCGGGTGAATCTGTGCGACGCGCCTCGGACGCGTCTGGTTCCACGTCATGATTCGCGTGGCGCGCTTTTATGGTGGGGCCTCCCATCTCAGCGCAATGGGCCGCTCATCTTCCGCTCAACCAAGGCGACAAGATACCACAATTACAGCCGCGGCCAGCGTACGCCCTTCGGTTTTTGCCTACTTGTTTCTGTTGGTGACTGCGTGGTTTTCTTTTCTAGTCTCTCCAAGTGTTTCTCGCATGCCAGACCAACACTGTTATCCTCCATTCCTTTGATATCTCGAGCGCCCTCCAACAATACTATCACGCGTGTCGCGTCACATCCGCATCGCAGGTTGCACTAGCAGCTCAAGAGCACTACCACCTTCGACCCATTCTCTTTACGGGGGTGATGGACCCGGTTGAAGATGCAAAGCTGTAGGTGGTCTTCCTCGGTTCAGATGTTGCCTTGGCTCACTTCAGTACAGCTCTCCCAAGCGCGAACTCCTGAGACCGACAACCGACAAACGGTACGATCCAATCTTCGCCATCGCACATGTCACGCTTCGGGCTAACGTTGTCCAGGCGTACTCTGCGGACGTACAGCAAACGATTGCGCCTGACCGAAGATGAGAGTGGCCCGGGGCCGTTGATGAAGAAGCGCAAAGTCGACACAGAACCGGCCACGCGTACGCCAGACCTCCCGAGGCTTCCTCCTGCACAGCCTGCGCCGCCATCAAGCAACATACCCAAGAGCTCCATCCTCAGCTATTTCAAACCGTGTCGCTCGAGTTCAGCCACCGAATCCTCCGACCTGCTGTCCGAGTCCGACAAGTTGATCAGCACCCCGCCGTCGCCGCCCCCAGTTTCCCGAAAGACGAAAGAGCCCCGCCGGCTGAGGCTGAGGCCTAGCACGCCCATATACCCCTCGTCGGACACGACGGAAGACTCGACAGACCACAATGAAGAATACCGAGACATCGATAGGCCAGGTTTAAGGAAGGGCTTGAGGTCAAGGACACGAAGCACGAGAGAACGTTGGGACACTGCCAATGTCGACGGGCTTGGAGACGAAGAAGAGCCGAAATCGTCTTCCGTCCCCAAAAAAACACAAGTACGGCCAAAGCCGGTCGCCACGGTGCAGACCACAATCAACCTCTCGTCGAAGCCCACCTTCATGGAGTGCAAGACATGCCGCATCGTCTACAATCCGCTGCACCCCGCCGATGTCAAATACCACTCGCAGAGGCATGCGGTCTTCCTCCGGGGCAGGGCTAAAGCATGATATTACACACGGCACAAGACACACTAGACATAATGACCCAATGATACCCTTTTAGTAGCCAATGCCACACTGTAGCAGGGCAGGACTTCCTGTCCTAGCCTATTTGAACCTTCTTGAACCTTGTCCGACTGCATGTGACCTTGACGATTCTGTAGGGTGCGTTAGTGGTTCTGATAGAGTAATTGCCTGAATATGAGCTAGCAGAGTGACCGGTCGGGCTTGAACCAAGGGGGTAAAGGCCTGAGGAAGAGTTTGGGTGTGAAGCGGAAGCAGTGGCTCAACGCCCCTTGGCCATGATTCCCACCAACCTTAATCCATTCACTCCCATCTTTCGGAGAAAGACTACTTTCATCACTTTATAAAATGAGCCATCGCCCCCCCCCTCTCCCCCTAAAGAAGTTTCAACGACCTTCACGCTACTGATTTCTGCGCTCTCTTGCCGGCTTGAGGCTGCCAATTCTCGCCAACAAATCTTCCTCGCCCAACCACCAAAAGGTTCAGCTCCCGCTCGCTACTCGTCCGCTCGCTACTCGTCCGCTGGCAACTATGGCTGCGAAAACCTTTCACAACTTCCCACTACTCCCTGGCGAGCTTCGAGATGAAATCTGGGACAAGGCCGTTCGCCGCCAGGGCTATCGAGGCGTTCACTATTTCTCCGTTTTTGATGCAACTTCGTACTGCACCCGTCCGGTTCCCGAGGAATTCACCAACGAGTACCTCCTCGCAAAAGTCAGCGAAAAACAACTTCATGTGTTTGGCGCCCCTATGTCTTCCGGCAACCCATCATCCCCTTCCTGGACCATCGGAAACCAGTCAACATATGCTATTGACGCAGGTCTCTGGACTGCCTGCAGGGAATCCCGAGCTGCCATGTACCGCCGGTATACCCCCGAGAAATGGGCCAACTGGTACACTGAACCATTTACTTCGTTTCTTGAACACATGGCACTCCGTCCAGGGAACCGAGAATTACCTGCGGCCTTCAAGATCGTGGAAGGCGACAACAGTCAATGCTTCACCATTCTTCCCTTCTACGACCTTTTTCTTGTCCAATTTTCGTCATTCGGCCCATACTTTAAATCATTGGGCAAGGAGATGCCTTTTTCGTCGCGCAAGTTCGGCCTCGAGGGTATCCCTCACATAGCCGTTGAATTTGATCCGTCGTGGACGCTGGAAGAGCTCGACCAGTACGAAAAAGACAATGGCTGGGAATGGGAGTATGCGCACATTTATCACCCAAAGGGCTCCAAAGAGGAAGGAGAGCCAACGCAGCCTCTGTCCGACGAACGCTATGCAGAATACGACTCATTGATCCTTGCCTCGCGAAGTCTGGGGTTACCCCGAGGGGTACACCTGTGGCTAGTAGATCGGCGCTTGCGAAGAAAGCCATCACCCATGGACAATGAGAAGAAGAAGCCTTCATTTGGCAGGTGCGGAACTTATGGCACCGAGCAACTTGTTTTTGAGTCGCAAAACTGCAAATACTACGCCGTGCCGGAGGAGCGTATCCAGGAATTTTGCTTCTATGAGGAACCAGAGACAATATCGACAACGATCTGGGATTTCCTCTCGGAGCTATCACGACTTGCGGGAAAACACGAGGCAGAAAATTATGGAATAGAAGAGGAAGATGCCAACCCACGGACACTGGGAGTTCTGGTGTGCGAGATGGAATAGAGTAGTTCAAGTTCCCTAAAAGAGACAACTGTTTCTTCACGTTTATATCATTTGATTCCATCAACTCGTGGTTGAAATGAACGCGGCTAGCGCCTTACATCACGCTGTTAACGTGCCAGCTGCCACAGCGGCTGTCACGGGCAGGGCTTGCCCTGGACATTACCGCATACCCGGTGCTTACAGAAACATTGGCATGAACCGCATCCCTGCCGGATCGCTTGATCCGGCGGCAGCTAAGGCTTGGTCTGAATGGCCTCACTTATCCATAAAGCAGCCAGCGGTCGAAGATCTGTAGGGTCATCGTCTTTCCATTAATTATGTCTTACTAAGGTCAATATAACAACAGCTGCTTCATCTAGGTCAAAAGCTACATACAGTACATAACCTTTGGTATTACTATAAGTTCTTAGGTTCACGTTGAACTCATTGTGCTCGCATCACAGGATCGCATTGATTCTTAGGAATGGTGTAGTGCAATGTCTAGCAACATCCCCACCGTAAGCAGAAACAATCTGTTTGATACATGGAAGACGTCTGTTCTCTGGGTAAAGATCTTACAGTCGGGCGGACAAGAAAACCCACGGTCGCGGCAACCCGAGGCCCTAACCAACTAGGTCACCATACTTAAATAAAAGCTAAATCGCTGCCCTGTTAGAAGAAACCAAGAATGTGTTAACTGATCCGGATTGAAGGATTCTGGCTAGACATCTTCTATTTCTAAGTAACGGAAGCAGGATCCCCGCCAGCACCAATAACCTCAACAAGACCCCCACTCCTTCCCTCCCCCCCTAGATCTTTCCGGGGATCCCGGAAAGCAAAGAGTTAGCACGAGTATCACAGGAAAGTTAGAAGAAGTGTGACTTACCCCTTCCCGGAGGAAAGGTCCCGACCCTTAGCCTTGCCAAAGATGTGATAACACTTGGACACACAGCATCTGTCCCGCCTGACCGCCTCTAAGGGCAGTGGGGTTGAGAAGGAGCTACCTTTCGGTGCTCCCCTCACCGCCTGACCGCAGCATGCTGGCTCCTTGTTGTGTACCACGTCCCAACATTGACACTCTCAAGAGCGTGGCTCAAGGGCCGAGACAACCCCCATCCCTCTTCCAACGGTTGCCCACGCTGTACTTAAAGGTGATCCATGACCTTCTCGTCGAGGTCATCGAACTTGCCCTTCTTGTACTCACTAACGGGCACAACCTCGTTCAACACTCTCACTCTCTCTTTCTCACTACTCTTCCAGATGTTTTCCGCACTTTCCCTAGCAAAGTCACTGATTTTCCAGCCTGAGCTCGCGGGACTGGCATCCTGACTGATGTACACCCGTCTGTACAAGCCAATGGTCTTCTTCATGAAGTCCACCATGGCTTGAGGCATATTCTCTAGCCTGTACTCTTGAACCAGGCTCTTCTGGATGTCTTCGAGAGCGCGGTCAAATCCATCCCAGTCCCACAGTGTCTCTTCTTCGCCTTTGATGAAGTCCGCTAGGTCAGGTGGGCCGCCATGGGCCGACTCGTTCCTTTCCGCGTACTTCATCGCGACCTCAAGATAATCGTTAACAGAAGTGAACCGTGCCCGCAGGCAAATATCTTGAAATCGGTCCATGAGCGGCGTACTCGGAAGCTTCGATTGCTCGCTATTGTCGCGCCCAATCCAGTCCCGGATCTTCTGCCATTCGGCCTTGACCCGAGGCAAAAGTTGATCAACCCTGTTGCCTGCAATCGAGGAAAATCTCCGCTTGGCAACTTCCTGCTTGAACTCTGGTCTTCTTAACCGGTTTCCGCGGACTCTGTTGATAATCGGATGGACGTGTTGCTTCTAAAAGTCGTCTTGGGCAGCTTTGTCGTAGTACTTGAAACCGTTATTGATGCCGGCCCAGAAGTCACCGAGACCGATCAAAAAACGCCTTGTCTTGTCCTCCGCTTGGAAGACTCGGAGCTTCTCGTTGGCCTCATCCAGTGACTTCTGCAGGGCATCACCTGCCCCATCTTTTGCGACCAGCTTTTCCTCCAACTCCCGAATCTCCCTCTCTTGGCTGTGGATCCTTTCGGCATGCCTCAGAGAAGCCTCAACTTTGCTCTCCAGAATGCCTAGAGAGCATCGTATCAGCTCCTCTTTGCTGCCGAATCTCCCCTCGGCAGATGACCTGGCCGCCTAGACCAGCTTCTCCGCCTCAGCCTTCTCCGCCGCGGGCAAACCTTTCCAGTTTGTGGATCCCAGCAACGCCTCCGCCTCCGCTACGAGCTCATCGGAGCTGCGGCAACGCTTTTTCGAGCCTGCAGAAACGGAATGCGAAGTCATTGTTGTAGCGGAATACAGAAAAACTAAGAAGAGAAAAATGCGTCAGCTTATTAATGGTTCGCAAGTCTCCTCAATCTCGCAAAAAGAGGGAATCCCAATGCGCGATAGAAATAAAGCTGGAGAAACTTACCTTACAAAAGCAATATTCAAACAGTGTTGTACTAGACAGTTGAAGCAAGAAGCGAAATTGATTGTGATGCAGAAAGAATAAATCATTTCCGCCTCAAGGGGGGTCGAGGACTTTCTGCTCCCGGCATCTGCAAGCGGGTCTGTGCGCAACGGCCATTGGTTTAGGTGTCACAGCGGGACCAGTTCAGGCAGGCACACAGTACCGCACCTCACATCCATTGCAGTAGTTGAACAGCAACATCTATGTTAGTGCCACCTATCTAAGAAAATAAAGCCATTTACTCCTAAGTAGGATTAGCTAAATGGTGATGGCGCCTAGAATCCTACAGCGCAGAGTGAGGCAGATTTCTGCATGTAAGTTTAGATGTTGAACCTGAAGCTTGTTGGAAAAATCATGTTGGCTCGGCAGGAGCAATTGCAGCCCGGGTGGACCAAATGGCTCCTTCCTCCTGACTTCTTGAACTCATGTTGTGTTAAAAAGTATTAGATTGCTAGATTTAGAAGGTGCGGCTTGTGGTGAGGCTAGGAAAGTGGGGTGGGGAGTGCTTGCCTGCCTGGAGGAAAACGGTCTTGACGCGTCTACTAATATTACTTTGTCCTCCTGAGATTTCTCCTTTCCCTCTTTTCCTTCTGCAACCCTCTCGAAAAGGTGAGCCCCCCTCCTAAAGATCGAATTCCTCTGTCTTACATGCTAACTGAGAACCAGCAGATGTGAGTTCATATGTAGAATTGTGGCCTCAAGGTTTTCACTAACTTGATGCGCTTTCCCAGCTCAGCGTTTACAATCAGAAGTACGTATTGGGTTGCCGATTGAGAAGACTCTTTTTGATCTTCTGTGTGTACTTAACTAACATCGTGGTGGCAGAAACCTCGCGTCATGTCTTCCGTGAGTCCTCAAACCACCCAAAGCCGTCGTTTGTAGCTTTAAGCTACATGAACGACAGAAGGCTAACTTTAGGTCTACAATACCAGAAGAACAACAACATTTCTCCCCTGGGCACGGTATGATCACCTCCTGTGCTTCTTTGATGAACACATGACTAATTGATTGCAACCCTGTGGTAGCCCAAGATGGTATGTTTCTTAACTCCCAGATGATCTACTCTCTTACACAGAACCCTAACTGGCGGTCAGGCTCGTCAACCCTCCGTGAGTTCATGCTGGTCGCTTGTGCATCATTGAGTTTCTGTACTAATACAATCTCCTCCAAAGGGCATAACCAATCCCTTCGCCGGCTCCCGCGTCGTGTCCGCCGCGACGTCCGTCCCCGCCGCCACCACCTCCACCGCCCCCGCCCCCGCCCCCGCTCCCAAGGTAAGACAATTACTCTTCCCTCTTTCATTTGATACTTGCTAACCAGAAGTAGCTCAAGGCAAGCTTGCTCATACTTACTTTATCATTGTACAGATGCTAACATGTTGACAGAAGGGTACCATTCCCGTATGTGATCCTGCAAGCCTCGCTAACAGAGCCCTCCTTTGGTGGCTAACATGTGGGACTTTCAGTACATCGACAAGCAAATCGCGGTATGTTTCTTTGCTTCCATTGGAATTCTGAGGGTGAGCTGACCAAATCTAGACCAATCGCGATGAGATGGTGGTGAGGAGCTCGATACTGTTCCTTTCTTGCCACTGCCATGTTACTGACTTACTTCTATCAGGAAATCCAGCTGAAGATTTCCGTAAGTACTTCTGCCCGCTAATTACGCTGTTTAATTGCTTACGATGTATTCAGTCTCTCCAGAACCTCTTCGAGGTTAGTGTTCTCCGCTGGCCGAATCTTGACGAAGAAGTGTGCTCATGTTCGATGTAGGAGAAGGCCAAGTTCCGTGCCTCCCTCTTCGCCAAGAAGCGCGTATGTCTGAAACCTTTTCCCATCTTACAGCGGATATGCTAACACTAGAGTTTAGAACATGCAGAAGACCAACGTAAGCCATGGCATTCTCATGTGAAAAGAAACACCGCTGAAAGTTCTAGGTGGCTGCCAAGACTGTCCTCGGTATTGACATCGACGTATGTACTATCTACATGTTGCGGCTTCACTTTTTGTCTTTCCATCTGTTCTCATTTGCCCTTTTGCCAAGATGGATTGCTGACCTCAAATGCGAAACTTATAGAAGGCGACCAACCGTTTCCTCGTAAGTTCTTCTCCTACTCCATGCATGGTGACGCATCGCTGACCTTTCCACAGAAAGAGATGGGCCAAGTGAGCTGGTTTCTAAGATCATAGTCAAGTTGACGATTCTGACTCTTTACAGACCCTGCTCACCTCCGAGGAGGAGGATGAGAAGAAGGAGACCGCCGAGGAGGGCGAGACCGCCGAGGATGGTGAGTCCGTCATCACCGCCTGTAAGTTGTTCCAGCACTACTTCGTGCATACCAATCCCTTTCCAAGACGCTGATAAGTTGAATAGAAAACATTGTGGAATCGGATGCCGAGGGGGCTGTGGTCGTCCGTCGCGATGATGTCTTTCTCCTGGAAAGGATGCCCGGGGACGTTTCCATAGAAAGTGTCGAAGAAGAAGACGGCATCTCCAGCCTTGATCGCCGGTAACTGCAGTCTCAGGAGCACCGTGAGGCTACTGGCACCATGCGCATCAAAGTGCGGCATGAGCTGAAGAGAATACAGCGGGTGTGGCGGAAGCTGCATGATGTTTCACTCGTAAACTGCAATCCAATGTGACCGTCGTTAAGTGAGTTTATGTGCTATGGTACGCTTTCGTGTCGATGTAGCCGTTGGGCGACGGGCCCTGTGTGTAGTTGTCTCTGCCAAGCCTCTCTATATGTTAGAAATGAAGCATCGGCGGCTCTGATTCTGTTAGACTTTGTCAACGTTACAGTTGACGTGGCGTGTCTCGATAAGGAAGGTGAGACGTAAGCCTGCGGTGTTCACGGCAAACCGGCAATGCTCGTCCACAAAACGTACGCGCAACGGCATACTTTCAAGGACAAGGGTGGTTCTATCAGGGTGAAGGATGATGGTTAGCACGTGCACTTTACTCTTACGACGCAACTCTGCTGTAAATCAGGGGGGCCGGCGGTGAGCGACCATAAATAATGGTTTAATTAGATAGACAAGTCTGTGTTGGTCTTTGCGAGGAAGGATTCATTCACTTCAGGCTCCTTGCGAGGGGACCGATGGTCTGGTGTCAGGCCTGACGGCCAACTCACTGGATAAGATGCAGATATACTCGGTTCCTTAAGGCGTTTGGGTATCAGTTGGTTCATTGCAATCTTATGTACAGTGAGTGTTCCGACCCGCAATGCTCAGATAACACACTTGGTAGTTTTTGAGCAAAAAGATTGTAACTCAACCCCCCAACTTGCGAGACACCCCCACATCCGAAACACTATCACCACCACCATCACCACCACTATCACCACTTATTTCACCACCACCACCACCCACCCATATGCAACTTCCGGCCTCACTGGGTAATTCGGATGCACTGGATTCATCCGGACTATCCATATTGCCGATATCCGGACTTTGCGCCCGCCGGATATCCTATATAGTGGCAAAGGTGCTGTTGGGCGATAGGGGGACCTTTTTCCTCTTGCGTTGCTGTAGGTCCTCCAACTTGCCCTCTAGCTGGCAGACCTGGTGCTCTAGAAGTGCTACTCTAGATGCCTGGTTATTATACCCCTTTTGCACCTTTCTAGATAGGTGACGAATAGTATGGGTATCTAACCTATCCTTGCCTATATGGGTTAACTGGCGTAGTTGATGCTGTAGCTCGGCAGACCGACGAGGTGTTGACTATGGGACGATAGATAGGGCTTTATCCTACTGTTGGCTGCTAGGCTGGTTAGTCTGCTGGCTGGTCTGGATGGTCTGCTGGTCCTTAGTTACTATGGGGTTAGATAGAGGCTGCTGTATGCATATTGGCCATAGTCCAGCTGACCTCCAGCCACTTGTAACGTTCTGGGCTGTTATGGCTGCATCTCTGGCCCTTATATAATAGGCTAGAAATGCCCTCTTCCTAGCAACGGTTGAATTATTAACCTAATTATCTAGATATCCAACCTCCCTATGATAGGCATGCTTTAATGGGCTGAAGACTGATATATCTAGTGGCTGAAGGACAGCAGAGGAGTGTGGCGGTAGATATAGTAGATATATCTTGTTCTGGAAGCATTCCTACATGAAGTCTGTAGATATATGGCTGTAATGCCTATCTAGAACTAGCAGTCTGGCTGCCTCTGGTTTACTAGGCATAGTGCCTGGGATGAACACCTTCTTTAACTATTTAAGGGCAGTTTTTTTAGTCGTCTAGCTATTATCCGTATATGTGAAGTGCCATCCTTTATATCCAGATAGGTTGGATGGAAACTATTGGACTTGGACTGATTTACCCTTATATATAACTAGTGGGCATAGGGACCTCCTATCGGCAGCCACACACTTGATAATGGATACCTATGCCTGGGATCCTGGCTGCTTTTTCTGGATATGCCGCGATGCTGCAGAGCCCAGCACTAGCCTATTAGATCCCCTGCCCTCCATAATGCCAGTTTCATCCATATTCCATCGGTTGGATGGATGGATTCCCTGGATGGCAGGGATATTGGTCAGATGATGGAAAAAACCCTGGATAACCTCGGAAGAATGGGCCTTCCATCGCCGGGCATCTATTGCTCTGGATCGCTGGGTCCTAATTGATGGGTTTCGCCGCAGGAATCGGCATACCCATCTCTTGCCTAGAGGTTGATGGGTATTATGGGTATTGCCTAGCATACGCTCTGCCAGGCCCTTTAGTTGTTGATGGGTAGGGCCAGCACCTAGGGCATCTTGGATTTGAACCCATCCAGCTAGATAATCCTCCTGGGCTTGGGATAATCGCTGCATATGGGTATAGGCAGTAGTTTTGCTTTGCCGCCCATGGAATCGGTGATGAAGTGATGCGACTGGTATACCCCATGCTCGAGCTGTTTCCCGGATACCCTTCCCAGCTGCTACCTCTAGAAGGGCCCGTTGGAGCTCATCTTCGGAGTATTGCTTCATGATGGGTTGAAGAAGGTATTCTGAAAAAATGGCGTTGTTTGGTTATATATGGCAATTGTTATAATAGTTTGAAAAAGGCGGTGATGGTGGTGAAGGAGGAGAAATGGGGTGTTTCGGATGCGGGGGTGTTTCGGATGTGGGGGGGTTGAGTTAATCCAAAATAGAGCATTTCAACATCATTTTCAACACCTTCACGGTTGACGGCGTTCCAACCCTCACTGCCTTAGATACCATCGATCAATTCCATATGAGAGAAACGTAACATTATTCCAGCACCACACCGGGAACAGCGGTCTGGAAAGAGCAGTCAATGAAATATCTCAAGCTAGTCAATGTCTCAGAGACTATGGAGGTGTTGTCGGTGTTATTTGCAATACTGTTCAGTTTTACAGTGTCTTGGGGTTCGGTGCCGATTTCACCCCTTGAGCAGAAGCGCAAAAAAAAGCCCTCCTGTCATCCACGCCGTCTCGTTGAACCACTTTCGCCCGCTAGCTAGACCTTTCCCAGTCCGGACTTTCTTCCGAGACTTCGGGTGTACCTAACGCCATCGGCAATGCCTTGCCTAGAACGGCCCTGGAGATTGAGGATCAAAGAAGACATTGCCATTGGTGCGAGCTCGGAACCTGCGCTTTCTCAGACTCGCTCCACGGCCCGAGGCAGGCTTGGCCACATGCGACAAACGCTTGTTTTCTCGCTCTAGAAAAAGCTTCTTAATGTTTTAGCAGCAACATCGCTCGGTTTAGTATGGGCTTGATCGGAGCATCTTGCCACCTTGACTCAATAGCCAAGCGGCTTGTCTTAGTTGGTGTAGTAATTGTCTCTCTAGACGCACAAAGACACGGTAGTTTCTCAGTGGCGTTCTGAATATTGATTGTCGGACCATCCGATCGGTGATGGGAACTTATGGCAGCTATTGATAGGGAGAACACATAAAGCAGGACCAGCGTCTCATGAAACCACTCGCAACGAGCATCAGGCCTCTCATACCCTTGTTTGATTTCCAGTGTCTCTCAGAGGCTTTTATTTCGACCATGGGGTACCGCCGCCAATCCTCACTCGATCAAATTCTCTTCTTATCGACTTTCATCTTGCGAGCGTTTGCTTTGCCGGCATCAAATGCGGGGCCATCTGTAACTATTGCGTCCGGTGTAGTGGTAGGAACCACAACCCAGCCAGCTGGATCAACAAACTACGCCAACGCGTACTTGGGTGTGCCGTTTGCCAAGTCACCGCCAGAGCGGTTCTCTCCGCCTGAAGCAGCACCATCATGGTCGTCCCCGTTGTCCGCAACGGCGTTTCGGCCGGCATGCATTCAACAATTTACAAACACTGGAAACGCGCAAGTTTTGCAGAAGCAGTACTTTGGAAATCCCACCGGAGCTCTCACAGAAGAGAGCGAAGACTGCTTATACCTTAATGTCTTCACGCCCCCCAACGCATCGAATTCAGGCAAGAAGGCCGTGATGTTTTGGCTGTTTCCTGTACGTACACGTCGCCAATGACGCCAGATGCCAATCACGCTGACTCGTGCAGGGAAACCTCCAATTTGGAACCGCCAGTCTGCCGATCTATGATGGAAGCTCGCTTGCCATCTCTCAAGACGTGGTTGTTGTGACGATCAACTACCGAACGAACAGTAAGTGCATTTCACTGAGACACCTATCCGGCGGATGCAGGCTGACGGTCAGCTTAGTCTTTGGATTTTCCAACTCGCCCGAGGTTCCAACCGGCTCTCAAAACTCGGGATTCTTGGACCAACGCTTTGCCTTGCGGTGGGTGCAAGACAACATCGCCATGTTCGGCGGGGATCCGTCGCGCGTGACAATCTTTGGCGAGTCCGCCGGAGGCGAGTCTGTGAAGCAACTGCTCGCGAACCCGCCAAGCCCGCTGCCATTCTCGGCCGCCATCATGCAGTCGCAGCAGTCCCTTCTCGTGGGCTCCGGATCGGACAGCTATAAGAAGGTTCTCAAGCAGTTCGCATGCGACAAGGCCCCTTCGCCCATTGCTTGCCTGCGGCTATTGCCCGCCACGGATATCAAGGCATACATCGAATCGGCCGCGTTAGTGTTCCCTCCTGTCAACGGTGACGGTACCTCGGTCAGTGATGTCAGGGGCAGTATCACTTCCAAGAAGTGGCCCAAGATCCCTGTCTTGATCGGAACCACGCTCAACGAAGCTCGTGTCTTCCTTGCCGTGGAGAACAAAGCAGACGGCGCGTCTGCCTTGGATTCTGCGCTTTCCAAGGTGGGTATCAGTTCGACCGCCACCAAGAACTCGGTACTTGCCGGGTATTCTGCCAAGGGTGTCAACGATCTCTATACTGTAGCCGACAGGTATGCATCAGTATCCAGCAGGCTCATAAGAGCGTTCTTGACATGCTGAACTAACACCCGTACAGAATCATCACCGACGCAGTCTTTACATGCACAACATCAACACTGTCCAGCTTCCTCGCTTGGAATGGCTACACAGCCTACCGTTACCGCTACGACGCTTCGTTCCCCTCCACTAGTATCTTTCCCAACGCCGGCGCATACCACACGAGCGAGATTCCCTCAGTCTTCGGCACATACCCCCAGTATAACAAGTTCGGCTCGGCAACGCAGCAGCAGATCAACCTCAGCTCTTACATGCAAGGCGTCTGGGGCGGCTTTGCGAATAACCCCGGCAACGGTGTTGGATGGTCAAAGGTTGGAGGGGCTCTTGGATTCGAGCTGGGCCTCCTGGGTGCCGGCGGATCCAGCAGTGTATCGGTGGCGATGTCGCTTGTGGCTGATTATCCATGCGCTCTTTACTCGGGTCTTGCAGATATCGCCGGTTTGTCGTACTAATTCCTCGATATTTCTGGGAGAGGAATGTCACGATGAAGCATGGCAGATACCCGTACATACACGACAACGAGGTGGCTGGCTAGCGCTATGTTTGAAGGTTTATCAAAAGTCTGATCGGCGATTTTGTGACTTTGATGTAACAAGAATTAAATAAAACATGGTATTAATTGCTTTCGATTGATGCGTTAAACGTTGGGGAACATGTGGTATTGGTTTGAGACGATGATGGGCTGCTGACGTGACGAGATACTGGATCAACAGGAAGTGATACCGCTCAGGATCAACCATAGCAACGGTAATGCAATGAACCGACCACTCTCTTTGGCTTGAAGTGCGCTCCCATGCTAGCGACTCAATAGTATTTGGTCTGCACCAAGGATTTGGCAGCACTGCGCGCAGCATCAAGCACACACTGTAGATAGTTGAGGGTCTGTTGAGAATCTGCAGGAACGACTATGCAGAGGCTAAGGACGCCGCCTCTGATGGCTGAACGGTACGGGTGTGTGCTGCAAGTAATGCCAGGTGAACGTAATTAGAGGGCATGGATGACTGGTTTCGGCACGGAAACCAGAGGTAACCGGGTTAGAAGTGTCGTGAGCTACGGTGATTCTATGAATTGTTCTGAGAGACGACACAAGAATTACTCCTACAACGGCGTACAAAAAAAGAGATACTAATCGTTACTCATCGTGTCCGAGAGTCAGACAGCCGACCATGAACAGGGCATGTTCAGGCTCTTGTTTAGAGACTAAGGCTAGGGGATATCCTAATCCTCGCCCATGAGCAGTCTCTAATGTTTATTTGCTTCTTCTACCGTCTCTGGCTTATCCATGAATCGTGGGGATCACGCACGATGTATTAGGTATGCTCAGGCGTAGTAACCGATGCCGTGTAAGTCTCAGAACTAGCAAGACACAAGCCAGACGACAATGCTAAATCCAATGCTCTAAGACGTAGTCATGTGTATTTATCTATTCCTCAAGTTCCTAATTCCCTATTTTAAAAACAGATATGAATTCGTTCGTGATTCGTCGGCCTATGTTGCCAGCGAGTAGTTCAGCAGTCGTCCGTTGTTGTCCCTCGTCGTCTCTCGTCGTAACGTGTCGTCGTCGTCGTCGTCGTCGTCGTCGTCGTCGTCCCAATTCCAAAACCAAACCGCTCTGATTTCAATGCCCGGAACCAGATCCGCTCAGTTGTCAAGTTTTCCCCTGCCTATGCCCAGGCAATCTTGCTCCGACCCGAACTTGTCACGCAGGATCGACCATCGCTGTTTCTAGATGCGGCAAAGGGAAGCGCGCATTAGAAAAGAAATGAACAAAAAGAAATAAGAACCCCTGATAGTATTGCAGTCAAGCCCCTTTAACAATGCCTTCCTTCTCTGCCGTAGCCTGCTTGTCGTTAGTCGTCGTGGCCGTTTTGTGCTTCGGCGTCCATACGCCGCTTTGGAAAGTCGTCTGGATTCCGCATTCGCAGGTGAATGTGTAGTGCGGCGGCAGAAGGGTGCTCGAGTCGCCGTTCATTCGTGCCGCCAGTTCGGCGACTAGCTTCGATCGAATCTGCTTGCGGTCATCCTCTGCGACCGTCGTGTCGAACATTTTCTCTCCGTATCTCGCCAGATCCTCCCATCCGAGATTGTCCAGCTCGATGGCGAGACCCCGCATTTGCAGTCTTGATCGGAGATTGTTCGTTTTGGCCGTATCGAGAGCGTAGTCAAATAGCTCCTGGTGGTGGTCTGGCACCTGATACTTGGTGGCAGCTTTAGTGACCGCTGCTGTCTGTGTTCCTGTGGTATCAGCTGGGTAGGTCGTCTTAGTAACGAGTCGCCATCGTCCAACTGCGGTAAGGAGTTCGTCCAGAACAGTCATCATCGTCGGATTGCCCGAGTCGTACGAGCAGAGGTGGGTGATAAGCTTTGTCCAAACCGAACAGTCTTTCCACCGCAATGGCGGTTTGTTGGCAAAAAGCAGCATCGCTATCATTGCTTCATGGAAAGTCGGCCAGACTGGAGAGATGTTGTTGTCTCCAGGCTTGAGACGATCCCGGACTCTTCGGCACTCGGTGTATGAAGAAATATCGCCGCTGAGTTGCGTCGACGTTGGAGTCTGGAAGAGCATAGCCATGATATCGTGCTTCTCACCCCAGGCAAAGACGATGTTGGCGAGGTCGTGGTTGAAGACCCTGGTCGCTAAATCCAACGCGGACAAATGTCGTTTGTGAAGGCGACCTTCTGTACTGGGTGGGTAGTTCCAGTATTGGAGCGGCGCCTGGCAGCTGTTAAACATCGAAGCGGTGATGTGGATGAGTCCGTGGGAAGTTTTATCCTTCTTCACCGGCGCCGGGTTGCTGTCTTCAGTTTCGTTTTTGCGCTTGGTTCCTGCGATCGGCTTGCATTCCGCGTCCTCGCATGTCATGACCTTGCACTTGGGGTTGGTGCACTTCTTTGCCGGGGGTTGGGGCGGTTTCGGTTTGGTGTTGTCGTTGATGGTGCTGCTGTCTCCGTCTTCGCTCTTGATGTTCACGGCGATATGTTCGTTCCGCTTGTTGTCGACCTCGTTGCACTTGTTGTTGAGGTTATGCTCTACTGCATTTGCCTTGCTGTGAGGCATGTCGCCAGGTTCCTTTCTCGTAGCGGAGTTCATGACCTAGTCCCGGTTTGTTCAGTGCCGGGCGCGCTCTTGAGCTCACAAGACACTCACATGGGGATCGCTGGGCGCGATATGGTTGCGTGTCGAGGGTCGATCTGGCTCTGGATCCTTTGTAGGGGCTATGATTCTCGTAGACTTTGGGGCAGCCAGTAGTCGATATGATGGTGTTTCAGACTCTGTAATTGTTGCTGAAGTAAGTTGTCTGTCCGTTGTGAGAAGGTTCACAATGCGGTTCAGTCAGTGTTGTGATGAAGAAAAGGAGGAAGAAATTTGAAGCAAGAACTGAAGCTCCAATCTATCCTAAACCACAGAACAGGAAGGAACTAACTTTCCCCAGTCCTCTACCGGAAGGCGCTGACGAGATCATTGTTTCCAGATCTGGTCACTTCCAAAAGTACATATCTACTCATTGTCAGCTTCAACTTTATAGTGACTATCTTAACCCCTGTAAAGTTGACTCCCAACAATACAATCCAGCGCTTCCGTTGCAAAGATGGAAGAGTGACACCGCGTTCTGTCTGTTAGCAATCGGTGATATGAAGTATATTCCTAGAGCTGCGGCGTAGATTGTGTCAAGCGGGAACGTCAAGCGGGAAACCATATTCTCTAACAGTCATCAAGGGCGGGCCTGAGTCGGCAGCGAGCCTTCAGTGCCCATTCTGGTTTCGTCCAGGGTGTACTTGGCATCATGCTGTCTACGGCAGATCCTACGACAAAACACGCTATTATTGGCTTGAAACAAATAGCATCCGAGGACCACGCCAACCAGGGACGAGCAGATTGGGCACATCAGCGCTATTTCGCAACAATTGCACGGAAATGCAAAGAAAGATACAAAAAACCCAAAGTTTGAATGCAAGGAACGTTCGAATACAGTAAATGAGAAGCCCAATGAGGCTGTTGACGGAGTTTGACAACTGGCCGGTGGCAGAAGCCTGTTCCTCATCGACTCTGCTTTGGTAGCTAACAGGAGGTTACACGTCGACATCAGTAGGAGAGTCTCATCATGCACGGACGCGCAGCATTGGAAATCCGTCTCAATGTGACGAATGAGGCTTAGGCCGAGAAAAAGAAAAGAGAATGCAAGCTGGCCTCGATTGTAAGCTTAGATTAGCCAAATGGTCAGCTGTTGCACTCAGTGGGTGTTGGCCCCGGACTGTGCTTTAAGTCCGACCCGGGGCCGGTTGTGACTCCGCGAGTTATGCAAATCCTCCGGAAGGGCGCCGTCCCGGGCCCAGGGCACTTGTGCAAGTTTATGCAGGTTTGTGCATTGCATTAAGCTTTGACCCGCGGCACACACTACACATCTTGAGGTGACACGACCGATCAGCAGCCGAGGGTGACCTGTCGGTTTAAGAGCAAGTTGCTCTGTCCAGGGTTTATCGACACTTCTGACATCCGCTGCGCCTGGCGCACAAGGCTGTTTAATTAAGGGTATCCTGGCGCATCCAACACCAGTATGGAAACTTGAGGGAAGCCGACTCTGGTAAACTGCAACCGCAATCTCGGCCAGTTGGGGATGAGAAATAACAAGGCTCGAGAGTTGATGTGACGACGACAAGAACCTTATCCGTGTCCATATCCAATGGCCTATCATCTATCAGGTTCATCCAATAAAAACTTCGTCTTAATCATCAGTCAGGCTGGGAGTTTCTGTCAACATCTAAAGTCAAACCCCCTAGGGACTCGGTGAGGCCAACATGCAGTGAGTCGGGTGTTATGGAAGCCAAATGCTAGTGACCTGGTGACTAATTGGTGATGCATGATTTTATGAACACTTGGCGGAAGCTGCATTGCTGTGCCACACCCTCGAGTTGCCGAGCCCGGAGTTAGGCCCTTGTCGGACGGAGTTGGTCTGGTCCAAAGCGCAGTTCCTTTCTTTGCCGATCGCTTGAGAAAACTTGGCCAGGGGCCTCTAACTTCAAGCATGCCACGTTTTGGCCACTTGCACTGGGAACTGTATCAGACTTCCGTGAAAGTCAACAATTCCCATCCCAGCAGGGTTGGATCGATTGTGAAAGCGCAAGTTGGAGTTCTCGTCACTCGATCTAGACGTAATCAGACAACTAAACTTGCAAAATGTCACCCCGAACATGAAGCTAAAGGGAAAACGGGCGGCGAGTGGGTAAGCGCGAGACGGGATTCAGCATCTGGTTCCCACCGGTAAAGCCGGTCGGGTTGTCACATTTTGTGGCCCGGTGATGTTGTGCATTTCGTCATCCCCTTGCTGGTGGTCTGAGTCTGACCACTGGCGGAATTTTATCAAGCAGCTACAAATAGCATCCTACCCGTCTTATTCCCTTGGAGTTCCCCTGTGGCTCGCCTTATTTTTTTCTTGGCACTTTCCCTTCCCTCGTACTTTTATTAAACGGTTTCTTCTAATCCATCACTTCTGCATGTGCCCTTAGTCTTCCAACTCGACGACTGTCTATCCCGGAATCTGCCACGCGCGATGGCGCAAGACAAGACCGAAGTACCGGTCAAGGAAGCCGGCGAGCATCCCGCCCACACGAAGATTCCATACTGGCGCATAGTCTACGACCAAGCAGGGATCACGCCAGAAGTTGCCGCCTATCCATATCCAGGGTCGGGGACCGAAGCCGACCCTTTCTTGGTGCAATGGATTCCCCACGACCCCAGAAACCCTATGCTGTTCAGCAAGACGACCAAATGGTTTATTACCATGATGGTCTCCTTGACCACGTTGGCGGTGGCCCTCCTTTCCTCCGCCTACACAGGCGGTATACGCCAGATAATCGAGGAGTTCGGGGTCTCCCAGGAAGTTGCAACGTTGGGCGTCTCCCTTTTCGTGCTGGGGTTTGCCATCGGCCCACTACTCTGGGCGCCACTCAGTGAACTGTTTGGGCGCCAGTCGTTATTTTTCGGCACCTATGCCGTCCTGACGGCCTTCAACGCCGGTTGCGCCGGTGCGGACTCGGCCACGACGCTCCTCGTCCTTCGCTTTTTCGCCGGCGCGTTCGGATCGTCGCCGCTCGCCAACTCGGGCGGTGTCATTGCTGACCTGTTCCCGGCCGCCGAGAGAGGCCTGGCGATGGCCTTGTTCGCGGCAGCGCCCTTCCTGGGACCCGTTCTTGGGCCTATCATCGGCGGGTTTCTCGGGGCCGCCGCCGGCTGGCGCTGGGTCATGGGTTTCCTGGCCGCCTTCTCGGGGACCTTCTGGCTTCTGGGCACGGCGTTGGTGCCCGAGACCTACGCCCCGTATCTACTTCGCCAGCGGGCCGCCAAGCTATCCAAGATGACAGGGAAGTGCTATGTCAGCAAGATCGAGCACGAGCAGGGCAAAATCAGCCTGGCCGAGTCCTTCAAGACCGCCTTGTCGAGGCCGTGGATCCTGTTGTTCCGTGAGCCCATCGTCCTGCTCCTGTCGCTTTACATGGCCATCATCTACGGGACCATGTACATGCTCTTCGCTGCTTTCCCGATCGTTTACCAACAGGGAAGAGGCTGGTCGCAAGGAATCGGAGGGCTCGCCTTCCTCGGCATCATGGTCGGCATGATTTTCGCCATCATGTACACCATACCCGAGAACAGTCGGTACCAGCGAGTGCAAGAGGAGAACGGCGGATTTGCGCCTCCAGAGACGCGCCTCAGATCAGCCATGGTTGGGTCCGTGGCCGTTCCCGTCGGGCTGTTCTGGTTTGCTTGGACGAACAACCCGTCTATCCACTGGATCGTCAGTATTGCCGCCGGCATCCCTTTCGGGTTTGGAATGGTTCTGCTCTTCTTGAGCACCATGAATTATCTCATCGACTCCTACACCATCTTCGCAGCGAGTGTTCTTGCCGCCAGCTCGGTCATCCGCAGCTGCTTCGGCGCCGCGTTCCCTCTCTTCACGTCCTACATGTACGAGGACCTCGGGACCAACTGGGCGTCCTCGATCCCCGCGTTCCTAGCGCTCGCTTGCGTGCCCTTTCCGTTCCTATTCTACAAGTACGGCCCGGCGATCCGCGCTCGATGCAAGTTTGCCGCGGAGTCAGAAGCCTTCATGGCCCGGCTGAGGGAAGGGACGGCCTCGGAGAAGGAGCCGGAGAACAGTCCAGCCACCGAGGCTGTGTCGAGCGACGCCGCTGATCTCCCGACATCTTCGGACGACGACTCTTCTGTGCGGCGGCAGGATACGCGACGAACGATGAGTATTGCCTCCACGAGGCGGAAGTCATACGACGGAAACCCGTATGACATTGACAGAGTACATACTAGGGAGTCATTTGGTGTGAAAAAGAAGTGAAGGGAAGACAAACTTGAAGATGCAATGCGCTAGTCTCGGTCTCGGCGTTCGAGTTTAATGACTGAGAAGATGGAGAGCAAGGTGGGAGTGGGAGTCTCCTACCTAGTCTTGAGATACCTCGAGTTCGAATTGCAGCTGTAGAGTAACAGGTTGGCATCAATCACGTATTCCGTCCAGCCCGAACATTTATCTCTATTGTTGCAGTCCCAGCAGCGTTATGCAAGACCTCCTTCGCAGGGGTGGATCTCCAACAGCATCCATCCTGACTCCAACTTTTTAACTGACAATCATGCATTGGACTTCCCCTCAACTCAAATCCTTCGAGGGGAAGATGCGGGGAATTTCCAACGCCGCCGGTGGACACGGCGCGGCGGCTTTCACGACTTCCGAGTGGCCAATTCGATGGCCTTCATGTCATCTGCTCTCGTCGTGGCATCGTCTTGGCCTGCGATCTCCCCATCCATCGGCTCTTAGCAACAGGAGCAACTCCGCACTCAGGGGCCCCCTCCAACCTCAGGTATGTTTCCTCTGTGACCTACAAGTAGGAGCCGCATCTAATGTGCAAAGCATGTCAGATAGGTACCCCTCATCGGGCTGTCTCTGCGGTCTTACCCCCCATTCCAGTCTCTCAAGGTCACATTCCGCCATCACCTTCGATTGTTCATTCCAATTTTTTTTTTTGCAAGCACGAGTATAGGCGTCAACAATGGGGCTTCACGAGCAGGATGGAAAGCTGATCTTCACCTACGATGCGGAAAAGGTCTGGGTCGAAGCATGGGGACCCAACTCATTCCGAGTCCGAGCCACTAAAGCTCGCGAGATGCCAACCGAGGACTGGGCTTTGCTGAAGCCCAAGAAGGTGGAAGTTGGCATCACCATCGACGACAAAGCTGGCACCATCACCAATGGCAATATCAAGGCCTCCATCACCCGCGGCGGGAAGCTGATGATGTGGAACTCCAAGGGCGACTTGCTCCTCGAGGAGTACTCCCGCCACCGACGCGACGTCCTGGACCCCAAGTGCAGCGCCCTCGACGTCGAGGCCCGCGAGTTTCTCGCCATCGTCAACAGCAACGACTACCATCTCACCGCGAGGTTCGAGAGCGTCGACGCCGAGGAGAAGATTTTCGGCATGGGGCAGTACCAGCAGCCGTTCCTGGATCTGAAGGGCCACGACCTCGAGCTTGCGCACAGAAACTCCCAAGCCAGTGTGCCGTTCGCCGTCTCGTCACTGGGGTATGGCCTTCTTTGGAACAATCCCTCCGTCGGCAGGGCGATTCTCGGTCGCAACATTATGAGCTTCGAGGCCAAGTCCACCCGGGCCCTTGATTACTGGATCGTAGCGGGCGACACACCAGCAGAGATCGTCGAGGCCTACGCCGACGCCACCGGCAAAGTCCCCATGATGCCCGAGTATGGCCTCGGGTTCTGGCAGTGCAAGCTCCGATACCAGACACAGGAGGAACTCCTGGAGGTTGCGCGCGAATATCGCAGACGCGAGCTGCCCATCGACCTCATCGTCATCGATTTCTTCCACTGGCCGCTACAAGGCGAGTGGAAGTTCGACCCAACCTACTGGCCCGATCCGGACGCCATGATCAAGGAGCTGCAAGAGCTCAAGATCGAGCTGATGGTCTCGATCTGGCCTACAGTCGACCACAAGTCCGAGAACTGGGACGAGATGGTCGAAAAGGGATACCTTATCCAGTCTGACCGAGGCATCCGGATCGCCATGAACTTCCAGGGTGACACCACCCACTTCGACGCGACCAACCCTGGTGCGAGGGACTACGTCTGGAAGAAGGCGAAGAAGAACTACTACGACAAGGGCATCCGCGTCTTCTGGCTCGACGAGGCCGAGCCCGAGTATACCGTGTACGACTTCGACACCTACCGCTACCACCTGGGGTCCAACGTCTCCATCGGCAACATCTACCCGGTCGAGTACGCGCGCGCTTTTTACGAGGGCATGGAGGCGGAGGGACAGGAGAACATTGTCAATCTCATCCGGTGCGCGTGGGCCGGAAGCCAACAGTACGGCGCCCTGGTCTGGAGTGGAGATATCGCCTCGTCCTGGGGCAGTCTGCGGAACCAGGTCGCCGCCGGTCTTCACATGGGCCTCTGCGGTCTCCCGTGGTGGACTACGGACATCGGAGGCTTTCACGGCGGCGACCCCATAGACGAAAAGTTCCGCGAGCTGTTTGTGCGATGGTTCCAATGGGGTGCGTTCTGCCCCGTCTTCCGTCTCCACGGGTGCCGCGAGCCGGAGCAGCCGCAGCACGGCACCACAGGAGGCGCGACTTGCCACAGCGGCGCGCCGAACGAGGTCTGGTCGTATGGCCCCGAGGTCTACGAGATCTGCAAGAAGTACATGTTCCTCCGCGAGGAGCTCCGCGAGTACACGCGGTCCCTGATGAAGGAGGCCCACGAGAAGGGCACGCCTGTGATGAGGACGCTCTTCTACGAGTTCCCGGGCGACAAGGAGACGTGGACCATTGGCCAGCAGTACATGTTTGGCGACAAGTACTTGATCTGCCCCGTGTTGGAGCCCGGAAAAAGAACTGCCAGGGTTTATCTTCCTACTCTTGAGACTGGTGGGAAGTGGAAACCACTGCTGGAGGGTACATCAGAGACCTATGAGGGTAGTAGGTGGGTTGAGATTGAGGCACCGTTAGATTGGATGCCCGTCTTCAAAAGAGAGTGAACAGGATAGAATTAGTGAGAAGGCTGAGATTGTTATATTTTGGTCTTGTGCTCAAGCTGTTTTGTTTTATGACTACTTGGTGCTTTTACAACTTCCATGCTTTCTTGATGAGATCAGCAGCTTTCTCTCCAATTCCGTATGCAGGCATCTGCGTGTGGCCACCGTGGAGGATAGGCATGATACTACAGTCAGCCACTCTCAGACTTTTGACGCCCTTCACTGTGAGCGAAGGATCGACGACAGTATTCGGGTCGGATGCGTTGCCCATGGCACAGGTTCCGGCAGCGTGGTAGCCTACACGCTCATTGTCAGCGAGTTCACATGAATCTCTACTCCTAAGTGATAAGAAACACTCACAGGTTGTCGCATTGTCGCGAACGTAAGGAATCCATTCCTCTCGGGTAGTGTACTTGTGGTGTACCAAGTCGCTCGGCCACGAGCCCTTGACAATGTCCTTGGTGCCCTTGCCTTCCATGATGATCTCGTTGCCAAACCGGCACGCCTCGGCCAGAACCTCGACATCCAGTGGGTCGGCGAGATAGTTGGCATCAACCACGGGGACGGTCTTGGCGTCGGTGTTGCGAAGGGACACGGTGCCTCGAGACCGGGGCCCGAATAGCTCCGCAATCATGCTGAAGGCATGTTTCCCGTCAGTCGGGAACTGGTCAAACTGTTTCGGCCCGCCGTAGCACTCCGTCGTGAAGAACTCGATGTTGGGCTGCTTCGGTGACAGGCCCATCGGGTCGCGGCCGGGCGCGCGCGGTGCGCTTTTCCACAGCTCCGAGTCGGCAAGCCGCTCGTCCAGACGGGCGTAGGCAAAAGCTCCGAAAGGAAAGGTTGACAGGAAGCCGGCCTGTTGGTCTTTCCAGAGAGCGTACGTCTTGGCGAAGTTGTCGCCATGATAGACGTGGTGGTCGTTGGTGAGCCCGGCCTTTTCGGTCTCGTAGAACATAAAGACGATCTATAGGAGCCGAAAATCAGTGTTTCTCGTCATTTATGCAGACATGGTCAGACAGAGGCACTCACGAGATGGTCCATGAGGTTCTTTCCAACGCCGGGCAAGTCGACCAGAGTAGGGATTCCGAACGCCTCCAGCTCTGACTTTGCTCCAAGACCGGATCGGTTGAGAATATTGGGACTGCAGTAGGCGCCGCCACTGACAATGACCTCCTTGCGGGCTTTGATCTCGACGACGGACCCGTCAGCCTTGACGGCTCTGACACCCGTCGCCCTGAGCTGGCCGTCCACGTTCTCGATTAGGACCTTCTCGACGTGCGTCTCGACGAGAAGGTGGAGATTGTCTCTCTTGTTCTCCTTGGTGACAAAGTCCGCTGCGGTACTTCGCAGGCCCTTGTGCACCGTCCTCGGAGCGTGTCCGCACCCATGAGGGTTATTGCCGTGGGAAAACATGTCGTGGTCAAGTGGAAGCCCCTTGGAGACCATCGAGTCCATGATGAGATTGGAAATAGGAGCGAGGTCGTGCGGTTCGATGTTCAGGTGGCCGTCGGTGCCATGGTCGTTGGAGGCCTTGAACCAAGACTTCCCGTGGAAGTTCTCTGCCTATGATGATTGCACGACCAGTCAGCTCTGGGCTTGTGAAAGGCAGCGACACTGACGTGATGTGGTAAACTGGTTTACTTGGTGGTAAATGAACGGACCTTGCGCATATACTTGAAGAACTCTTCACCACCCCAGCCCTCGACTCCCCAGTCATCATAGTCCTGCTTTGCGCCGCGGATGCAGAGCGTACCGTTGCAACCGGAACAACCGCCAAGGAACTTGCCACGGCTAAGCTTCACCTGCCTGTCGTTCACGGCAGGCTTCTTCTCGCTAATGACGTTCCAGTCGGTTTCCTTGTCGAATAATTGGGACCAGCTGTTGGTAGGAGGGGGGATATCTTAGTTTCAATCCTTTCACTGGCTGGTAACCTTACCCATAAGGATGCGATTGAGAAACTTACCCTCCTGCCATGTGAACATTCTCAAGATTCTCATTGTGCTCGCCAGCCTCAATGAGCAGGACACTGACCCCGGGGATCTCAGCAAGACGGCTTGCAACAACGCAGCCAGAGGTGCCACCCCTACACGAGCAATGTCAGTTGCTGGGAAATAGTGAAGCACGTCTCCGGAGATCAGTGCCGATGACGAAAAGGCTCACCCGCAGATCACAAAGTCGTAGGTGATGTCTTGTGGTATCGATCCCATGGTAATAGTTGCACCTGCAGCGGATTGAATGGCCTGAGATTGTGATGAGTCAGAAATGGAATGGCTGCTTAGATTTCAGAACAAATGAACGAGCAGACGAATGAGGCCAGCTCGGGCAGTCCGGGCCAGTCTTCTTGTATCTACCATCGATCTACCGTCGGGATGGAGGCTTCACCCCTCGAACAGCGCCTGGGTATCCGAATATCAATCGCCTCAGTCAACGCTGACAGACTGCAGTTGGTACGATAGAAGAATATCAGCGCCGTTGCCAAGGGTTTCTCGGCAACCCGAAAAGGAACCCAACTCCGTCGTGGATACATCGACAACAGGGCGTCCCACGTCGGCTGGGTTACTTCCACATGCATGTCTCGCCGGTCAAGAGCCATGACGCCCAGAGGAATTTGTCGCGGCAATGCGGCATGCAGAAGTCCGGCTTAGCTTATCCGCAATGGTTGGCTCACAGTCCGGGGTCCCCGCAGACTCAAAACAGTTTTGTTGGTAGTGGATGTCCCGAGTGGAGGATGTATCCATCCCATTCGTGTAGATGGAGTATCCTGCGGCGTTCTGGGGGCTACAGACGCATACCCTAGACCTTTCGGGTGAAGGGGGGCGAGCGGCCGAATTTTAGTTGGCCTAGCAAGTTCCTGCTAAGGATATGTGACTGGCGCGACTAGGTTCCAATAGTATTCATGTCAGGCGGGCGAGAACATGACCTGCACATGCAACTGCCGAACCATGATCATCGTTGTCAAGAGTGCTTGGAGGAGGCCAATAGAACTACGGAGCTGACGGTGAGTACTAAAGTGCAGTTGTATAACCACACTCGCAGCCCGACCAACATGTGTGGCTCTTGGTCGTGGAACCCAATTTCCTTTGGTCCCTGTGACCGACGATCCTGCTCGGCGTTCGAGCGCGGGAGGATCCTCTCATGCATTTGGTTTGCAAATTGCCGCAGTAAGGGTGCGGCACAGTAGTTGTTGCCGCAGAATTGGCAGCTTCGTGGTCCAACAATACGACGCTGGAACTTGTTGGTCACATATCGGTTCCCGACACCGGATGTTGCTTTATTCTTTAATCTACGGCGGAGTCCTAGAGCAGGAGTGTCCCTCATCACAACACCTTTACACTCGTTGGCACAAACCGCAATAGCTGTCGTGGCTTTTGAGTTGCGGGGAACCCACTGACGCTTGAGCTTTACAGTTTCGCAAGAGGGCTATCAAAGTTTGGGGCCCCGGTTGCATAATTGCAAAGAGCAGAGCTAAAACTATCGGGAAATGGGGCCGGACGGGAGTGACGGGAGTGGCGCCTAGAGGAAAATCATCTGTTGACCGAATATCCTCCTTTGGCCGACAACGTGTGGATCGTATGGCCAGAATCCATGCTCCCTAGGCCACTATCGATTGTCAAGGGGTCAGGGGGTTTCCCAACGAGGAACAAATCCCGCGTTGGTCCAACAGTTGATACCGCCTCTACCAATGGTAGATATGGACGAAAACCATGGAAATTGAGGGTATGTAACCGACACAGAGAGACGAATCAGCCCATGTCCTGAAAATTGGAGCTACTCGCATACGCGTCTTCGAGGCCTGGATCTCCCGTAATGAGGTGTTTTTCCATCACGCATATGCGCGTCTGGGACCCTGCCAGCCAACCCCTCTTCTCAAACAGTCCCTGGCGGTACAGCTATTTGCGCAAGATGATTCGCTTCCGTTGGTCCAGAGAATATTTTCCGGGGGAGCCCGATCATTCTCTTATTCTACAATACTACGTTGCTATGGGGTTACCCTCAAAGGTGCTTATGCAGAGGGTCTTATCAAGCCAGGACATGTTGAACTTCCAACCGCAATTGAAACCTCTTGGCAAAAGAATTCATGCCGCGCATGTACGTAGTACCTAACTTTGGGCGGGCAGAGTCTTCTCGGACTTGATTCCGGGTGCTAAGCCTCATATCGACCAGGGACTCTCAGGGGTATCTTGCTCGGATGGCCAAGACCGGCACCGGCCCAGAGGAGCGAAGACACGCGTACCTGGCCCAAGACAATTTTTCTGCGCATACGAAGTGGGGAACTTACCGGTGAGAGGACAAGGCTTGATGAGGATGTCGGATAGTCGAGGTTTTTGTGACCAACATCCAGCCAAGTTGTGCGTCCCACGCCTCACTCCAATTAGCCCCTCTACCATATTTTGGCCATGTCAAGACCGGTTCAAAGGTTCTCATCATTATTTTATGGGCTTTTTCATGTTCTTCTGGCTCCGTAGAAACAATACCGGGCATTGACACTCAGGGGTCGAGCCTCGATGTCATACATTTACTAAAAAGACATTCCATTTTGCGTTACGACGATGTCTATCACAGGCAGGGGCAACATCATATAAGCCTCGTCTATTGAGGCATGTAGTGCGTCGATAGATACCAGGAGCCGTTGCAGGTGACGCGGCTATTAATCCGAGACATCCCGTGGAAGTAGTCCACTTCCTGGCTCCGAGTCATAGAAGCGTCTTCGAATAACACTTCGACCGTTCCCAGTTGCAAGGAGTGGTCAACTTTACCGGGCTCTCTGGTCCCTTCTCCACGTTCATCATGGCCACACCTTTCCAAACGGAAGCCTGGACAGAATATGGACTCGGGGTTTTGGTCATTCTCCTTCGAATCTTTTCGCGTTGGAAAATCGTTGGGTTCAACTGGCAGGGTGACGACTACTTTGCCATTCTTTGCCTTATCTTTTGGACTGTAAGTAGAATGAGTCCGTCTCGATGGCTTGGGGGAATTTCGTCTCGGCAAGCCAACCGCTGACCACTCTTCCCCCGTCAGCTTGAGCTGTGTATGTTGGAGCTCATAGGTAAGTTTTTTTCTCGCCAAGATTATTTTCGAGCTTCTCACATGGAAAACAGGCCAGAATGGAACCAACATCGGAATCACGAATGAGATTGGCGCCACTTTGACGTCCGAAGAGATAGCCAAGTTCGAGTTCGGGTCCAAATGCCTGCTGGCGGGCTGGAACTTCTACGTCACACTCATCTGGTGCTTGAAGGCCTGTATCCTATTCTTCTTCAGTCGTATCACGTTAGTACCTGGCCCCTCATGACCATACCAGCTGCAGGTCCGTTGGGCGGATGATGAACTGATGCTCTGCTACAGGCTTGCAACGAGACAGCAGAAGATCGTCAAGTGGACCTCTGTGGCAACCATACTAGGCTATGTTGGAGTGATTATTGTCATATGGAGCCACTGCACTCCAGTTCAAAGGAATTGGCAGGTCGTTCCCTACCCAGGAGGTACGTCAACGTTTTGTCTTACCGGCAGTCATGTGCGTCATCTAACGCTCCATTCAGATGAGTGCACACTGGCCGTGGCCAACTACTTGAGCTTGGTTGTGCTCAACATATCGTACGTGCTAGAGTATTCGCTAAAGGATGGGCGTCGATATCTGTAACTAACCCGACGCAACACAGTACGGATATGCTCATTGTCTCAATACCCTTGCCTCTTCTTTGGGCGGTCAAACTCAGTCTCAAGAGAAAGTTCGCTATTGGCCGGCCTACTACTATGTTCGGGCGTTTTCGTAATGATTGCAGCTCTTCTTCGTTGCATATTATCGTTAAAGGACATCGAAGGTATCAACGTCAGCACTATTTGGGCCATCAGAGAAACAGTTTGTCAACCTTTACCACTTTTCATCGATTGATAGGAAAAACCCTTATTGTCGGATTCGTTCACAGGCTAACTCCGGCCCCTAATTCACAGTTCGTCGGAATCATTGCGGTCAACGCAGCATGCATAAGACCTCTTTTCTCCTCCGCGCACTGGTTGAGGTCTACTAAGGGTAGCAGCGGCAATAACCAGAAGTACATCGGGTCCGGTGACAAGTATGGCCATCAGCTCGTTACCATAGGAGGCGGGGGACAGAGCGTCGATCGATCGGGCTTACCCTCCAAGCGGCGATACAACAAGTACAACATGACGGAGCTGGACAACAACTCGAGCGAGGAGCAGATCGTCAAGTCTCCCGAGTCAGCCCAGTGGCCTCAAAACGGCGGCCGTGGTGGCAGCCTCACCAGCAAGTCGAGTGGACAGCATGGAGGAATTGTTGTAACCACAACGTATGAGGTGAAGCCAGAAAACAAAGTTTGAGAACCCTGAGAGTGAGTTGATCATCCACGCAGACACGATCCGCATAAGGGTTTAAGGTTGGGTTTTGATGATGGCATTGCATTGATCGACTGTAATATCAAAGAGCAACAACAGCTGCTTGACGCCACCTTCTCAAGTGCCAGTTTTTACTTCTTGTGAGAAAATTGCGGGCATGACGAGTCAGACTGGATGTCATTTATTAATACGACATTGGGAATTCACACACCTAGTAAACATGTGTTGCTAAGAAAATATGTGAACATATGTCTTCTTCCGGTTGGCGATTATTGACCAAATTTGGCATCCATGGCTAGATCTTATCTATTGGTTTCCGGCATAAGGTGATAATTGAATGTTGCAGGCAACTTTTGTCCGCTGTGATGTTGCTTTCAGGCATCTTAGTGGATGTGATTCTAGGCCGCACACGAGCAAAATGGAAAGAACCGCAGCCAGATCAAACTTCCGCTGAAGAATACTTTCCAGGACAAATTTGCTTCTATATGCTGTACTACCCGGGACGATAAATCTGAGATACTTGACCTCACCAAAAACTCCATCAACCCCGGTCTCATCCTAGTCGATTCAAAAGTGTGAGAACCAAGCTGGTATAAAGGTAACAGTGACAGCAAGAGTTAGCGGCGAGTCACGGCTTCGTGTTGCAAATTACTAGAAGTTCTGAGTCAATAGCATGGCTTGGTTCGGGTATATTCATACGACCGAGGCGGTGGAAACCAGGAATACACTGCTGACAAAGTTACTGTAACAAAACTGAAGTAGATCAAAGATGGGACGCACGCAGCCTGCCAACATATGAAAACTTGACCAAGCCTATATGTTCATATTACAACAGACAAGATCTGTTGCTGAGAAGCAGCCGAGTCTTTTTACAAGTTACAACTAACCGTCTATGATGCTGCGGTGTGAGAATCGACTCGCTCGCTGAACTTACCAGAAATAGTGACAAGCGCCAAACAGGTCGCGTTACGAAGTTTGTGCCTTTTGGGCAGCCTGGCTCGCCTTCATCATTTCGTTGGCCCGCTGTTGAACAGTTTCCCATGTCGAGAGTTTGCACCTGGTCTTTCGTCTCAACTTCTGGTCCACTGGAACTTGTGCTGCTGACTGAGACGTCGGGTCCAGAACGCCGAAACCAGCAGCTGGAGAAGCTGCTCGGACGTGTTCGTATCAGAAGCAACAACTCATCTACCGTGCACTGTGGCCTGTGGTGTCATCGAAGATGCAAATAATGGGACGATCGATACCTTGGCGCTGTACTTGTGTCTGAGCTGCCCCTTCGAGAAATCAACACAATCCTGCCAGGAGACTTCCTCTTTTGCTCCCTTTCGACTGTCTCATAGGTGTATGCTCTACAATCCCAAGCATAACCGGCTTCGATCAACCAGTCCCAGTGTAACAAACCCAGAGTCCTATTAGCAGCGCGAAACCCCAGAATCCTGCCTATTCAGATCATGCAACAGCAAAGCCGACTGCAGAAGATCCATGGCGAGGACCACGACCCCGTGCCGAAATTCACGCGCGACACAGTCCGATCAGTCAAAGCCTCTTGGGAGTTCTTTCTGGCATGGATTCGGATTACTTGGTTTGACATTTTGGTCAATTCCGCGATAGGCGGCGCCTCTCTCGGCGTAAGTTGAGATGAGGATGAAATTGCGTTGTGCGGTCACTGATTCGGCCCCCCCTCTGGCAGATTTACAATGCTCCCCTCGCTGCAACTCGCAACTTTCCCGTCACTTTCAATGGCTCGGGGGATATCGTCTATCCGCAGTTTGCATATCCTGATCGCGGATGGATCATCGACACCTGGTTATCCGCGCTGCTGTCTGTACTCATCCCGATAGTCGTCATCCTCTTGGCCCAGTTCCGCGTGAAGAACATCTGGGATCTGAATAACGGCATCATCGGTCTCATATTCTCCATCTCGCTCGGGACGTTGATGCAAGTCGTCATCAAACAGCTCATCGGCGGATTTCGACCCTATTTCCTTGCCGTCTGTATGCCGGATATTTCACGAGCTGCCGCTAACAACAGGACCGGACTTAATGCCGTGGGCTTCCAACAGATCATGTACTCGGTCGACATCTGCACCCAACCGGATTCAGCCAAACTGAAGAATGCCATGACCTCTTTCCCATCCGGTCACTCGACAGCTGCGTTCGCAGCGTACGTCTACCTGTTCTTGTATCTCAATGCGAAGCTGAAGGTGTGGGCCAACTATCGCCCTGCGCTCTGGAAGATCGCCCTCACCTTCGCTCCGCTTCTCGGAGCACTTCTCATCGCCTGCTCACTTACCATCGACCAGGCTCATAACTGGTATGACATCGTCGCAGGCAGCGCCATCGGAATCGCTGTGGCATTTGGTTCTTACCGTGGATGCTATGCAGCCATCTGGGACTGGCGTTTCAACCATATTCCCCTTCAACGACGAGATCAAATGGTTTATTTCCCGGAAGACGGTACGGAATATCGAAACATCGTGTTCACAAGATCAGGCGGATGGGGACAGACGGGGGAAGAGGCGTTGGAGAAGCAAACTCCCAGCCAGCGAAGCAGTGCTTCGTACGCAGCTCAGCCAAACGCTCCTCAAGTGGGGCCGGAGAGAGAAATTCTGCCTTCACAGACACCACGTACACGATACAAACATCATAGAAGAAACACTCATCGGGAGGGAGAGGCAGTTTAATCAGAACGACGGCTGTTGACCACGAAAAGCGCAGGTGATTCACTGCGACATTATTCAAGTCTACTTCATGTTGTTGATTTTGACTCCACTCACAGCACCCATATCGAACCCGTATCCAGATTGAATTTCCCTTTCTCAAGTAGACGCGCTTTGAAGTAGATACAGCTGTCGTGGCGAATTCTTTTTCTGGTGTAAGGACCGAGAAGCCCCGTGTCGCCCGTGATCTGCTTCCGTGTCACCATCTTTAGGGAACTTCAAGATGTCTCTGACGAGTTCTGATATGCCGAATTGCCAACAGCATTCGTTAGTTTCAAGGTCATGTCTTTCTGCCGTCAACGAAGTCGGTCACATCCCATGAAGCGTGATATGCATGCCACTCGAGTTGGAGCAAGGTTACAGATTCCATGATCTATTGTCACCTCGGAAGAGGCGCGGATGGTCGAGATAGAGCTCGGACTCGGGGTGGCGCAAGTGTCCATGGGGTTGTGTAGGTGCAAACATCTCAATGGATGATGATGTAGGTGGTTCTGTCCCAGTTTTGTCTCGAAACGTGATTTTTCTATCGTGGGTCGCTCTACCTGCGGAGTTTTCCTCGTCTTGTCGAGTGTCTGACGTCCTACTAGTGTGACCTAACCACTCTCGAGAGAAACCAGCCGTACCACGGACTGAATCTATGAACGGGATCGTGGGATGATGAACGAAAGTGTCAACAGTAAGAGGTATCGCCTGGGGCGGGGAAGGTTGCCAGATGGAACATGATTGCATGCAATATTCCGTTTAGGCACAGGATGGTAAACCCAATCAGCATCTCCAAGCCGGGCCCTGATCTTGCAGGCTACATGTGCTCATGTATGCCATTTTTGTAAGCCTGATTGGGCATTTGATATCAATCTGAAAGCAGGCGCGTTGGCGTGATGCCTTTTCCAAGTCTTTCAATGGGTTGTAAGGGGATTCAGCAGCTGCATGCGGCTTTCCTGTGTGCTTGAAGAGGCACACTGCCCTGCGCTGGGCAGTTTATCTCCTCTTTGGAAGACAGCTGGGAACAATCAACAGGATTTCAAGATAGAAACCTGATTTCGGTCATTCAATCACCTGATTCCTCCCCGTAAAGGATCAGCTACCAGAATGTGAGAACAGTGCAACTTCACATTGCAACACTTGCGTCGCGGATGTTGCAATGGCACACACTACACACCACCCATATTGTTGCCCTGCCTTCTGCTGTGGTTGGTGAAACCGACTTCAACTCGGCAATACGAAAAACTGACATGGTTTGTCCGTCACATTACGGCCATAAGGTTCATCTTACGGCCTCCACCCGGACTACAGAGAGCTTGACGTGTTTGGTTGCTTTTCTCGTATCGCCGGGCAACAAGCTGGGCGCACGTCCCACAGATTGCATTACCCCTGCGATAGAACCAAGTCTCGATCTTGATGTTCTTATGACGGCCGAGGGCTGAGATGCAACCCACAATAAAGCTTTATCGGCTGACTCGGAGTCGGAGAAGAAGCATAATTAGGGGGTTAAAAATGGATCGTTATGCCTCGATGCGACTAAAGGCCCGACGCGGCATCCCACGATCCACAGCCGGCCGCAGAGAGAGATACGATGATTAAAACCCCCCCCCTACCCATCTTCCCCAGATCTTCTCTCAGGTTCCCACGCCCTCTCGTCTCCTTGCGGCCTCCTCGTCAACCCAGTCTCTCGTTTTTTTTTCACAGATCCTCAGGCGATTGCGAATTAATATTGAAACACCGTTCTGTAATACTAATCAGTCACGATGTTGTCCCCGAAAGCCGCCGCTCTCTTCAACTTGGTCCTCCTGGCCTCCGCGGCCCCCGGAAAACGCCAGTCCACCGGCTCTGGATCCTGCACCGACCTGCACATCTTCCTCGCCCGTGGGTGGAACGAGGGTTACCCCGGCCGCCAGCAGCTCGTTATCGACGCCACCTGCAACGGCCTTTCCAGCTGCGACTACGAGGACATCCTGTTCGATGCGTCCAACCCCCAGGGCTACCCTAATGCGGTTGAACAGGGCCGAGCCTCTGGTGTCTCCCAGATCAAGGCGTACGCCGAGAAATGCCCCAACTCCAAGATCGCTCTGAGCGGCTACAGTGAGGGTGCCAACGTGGTTGGAAACATCCTCGCCGATTCCGGGCTGAGCGCCACCGCCGCCCCTGGAACCCAAGGTAAATCGAGTCTCTCCCCCCCCCCCCCCGCGTCGAGCAACAGACAGAGATGATGCCGAGGTTGAGTGACTAACAGACTTCTTCGCAACAGTCTGCGCCGCCCTCCTCTTCGGCGACCCGACGCACATCGCCGACCAGAGCTACAACGTCGAGGCCGGCTCCGGCTACAGCGGCTCGATGGCCCGATCCCGCTCGTCGCTCGACAACCTGAACAACTTCGCCGGCGTCCTGCGCTCCTGGTGCAACGGCGAGGACACCGTCTGCGCGTCCGGCGAGGGCCGCACCATGGGCGAGGACGCACACACCAACTACTTCCAGCTCTACACCAACGCCGCCGCCGCCTACATCAAGGAGAAGTGCGTCTCATCCTCCTCGCCCCCTGCGCCCACGGCGACCGCCACCTCCGGCGCGCCGGCGCCCACCTCGACGGCGGGCTCCGTTTGCGTCTCCGGCAAGGTCGCGACCGGCTTGTCGGACAACTACAGCGGCCTCTGCGGCTTCGCGTGCTCCAACGGGTACTGCCCCGACGGCGTCTGCGAGTGCTCTGCCTTTGGCGCGCCCACGACGGGCCCCAGCGGCGACGGCCGGGACGGATGCCCCGCCGACGGTCTGGATGAGAGCTACAAGGGGCTTTGCAGCTTCAGCTGTAGCCGCAACTACTGCCCGCCCGGAGCCTGCAAGTATTGTTAAGCCATTGCAGGCTTTGGGGGAGTTCGCATCTTGGAGGAAGGACCTGCGGGCTAATTACAGGCCTCGAAAAGGAGCCAGCCCATTGAGGCATTTGTAATACAATCCCTTATTTTGAAGAGCGAGTTGTCTCCTAGATCGATAATGTGTTTTGTGAAGCTGAGGTTTCCTATGGCATGTCGGCGAGAAATCCGAGCCGATATTTCGCTTCTACAGTAATCACGGGGGTTCTTTTTTTTTTTTTTTTTTTTGGGGGGGGGGGGGTTGGAGGTTGGCTTAGACGGTGACTGCTTGACTGCTTGACTGCTTGACTGAAGGCATATTCCGTAGTCTGGCCTGGAACATCATGCGGCCGGTGAGATTCGTGAGACCTAGAATCAGTTGTGACGGGAATCGCACGGGGCCGGAGATCGGCCTGTGTTGTGTGATCTTACCGAATTTCATCATGACGTCCACCTCAATCCGACCGCGAATGCTCCGTGTCACTCCTCCGGGTGCATCCGCCGATCTGACCGCTCTTCACTGCCATGAGGGACGTCTGCACACAGACTGGAAGTGGTCATTATGACAACTCGGGACGAGCACGGAGCTCCCGATGATCGGGCGGGAGCGCAAGACGGGCCTGCCAAGGCACGGAACCCTTATGTGGATCGCGGATGGGCACGCAGTAGAGGAGACGACGAGGTAAAAGTGACGCGCGGGAGTAATTCCGATCTTTTGGCTGGTCATGTCATCTTCCAGGTTCCCGGTAGGTTCCCGGTGACTCTTCCGGCCCCCAAAACGATTGCCGGGGAGGGAGGGGGATCTTGAGCGAAGGTTTGTTCCGGCACGGAGTTTCGGTGCGTTGCGCTTTGCTGTGTAGAACACAGGGCACCGGAGGCCGACATGTTCTACCAGTTAAGGACTGATGAGTGCCTGTGGGTTGGTTGGCTAACGGCGGTTGTGTTCCGCCTTCCACCTGTCTGGGAACATGTTCTCTCTCTCTCTCTCCCTCTCTCTTCCTCATTCCTATGGCAAACCTCATCTACCCAGAAGCCGAGGGTTATTTTGCGCGCCTAGAGCCATATGGCTAACTGGGTTCGTCTCACGTTGTTGCGGCAAAAAGGAGTAGATGGAAGAGTCGGGAAAAGGCAATAGTAGGGCATGGGATTCCGCGCAAAACACACCGTCCCTCGTGACGAATCTCTGCTTGGCGATTTGCGCAACCGGGATAACCTGGTGACCAGAAGCTGTCCGGGCCCCTGCATCAGAGTTGACGTCAGCCAATTCAACAAGGGTTTTCCGCTCCATCCCGGAGGGTCAATCTCCCGCCCTCGACTCTTCCCAGCCGAACGCCAGAACGCCGTCAGAAGCGTTGTTTGTCGGAGGGGATCGCAGAAACATGTGGTGATTCTGGTGTTTCGCTTCGGCGCAGAGGCAAAAACTCTCAAGCCTCTCTCCTGAAGATCCGGTCCATTGAAAACCTCCGTCAGAGAGGTGTACTGCCTCAGCACGCGGTGGAGCAGCTTGTTCTAATTTCGTTTTAGGGGGGGGGCAGAAACGATCTACAGTAATCGACACGCCGTTCCATTGTTCCTGCAGCAGTCGGGAGAAGGAAGAGTTCTAGTCCAGCACAGCAGAGAGCCGACTGGCCGGACGTATGCCTTTCCATTCGAGTCCATTTCAGGTCATCATCCTGGGAGAAGCCAATGTCACGCAGCGAGTTGTAGACAGACAGTCTTAAGTGTAGAGAGGTGTCTTTTTCTACGTGAACCAGTGATATGCTACGTTTATTCGCCTTTCTTACGGCAAGGAATATATCACCTTAAGTAGAGAACCAAAAGAACGAAAGCAGATGAACCGCGGCGTCTTCGGGAGTAGGGGTTGAGGTTATACTGCGATATGCGCTAAATCTCCAACACAGAGTAAAAAAACGAACAAAAAATAACAAAAAAGAGATTCACGAAGAACCTGTGTCAAATCGGAGGTAAACCCCCACCACCCACTCGACCGAGCTTTGGTTGGTGTCTTCGCGAGTCGCGCCAGGCTGTTGTGATGCTTCCGCATCAGAACTGACATGACATAGCACGAAGAAACACTTCAAGACCTCACTCAACCTAGTCGACCCAAACAATGCCAAAACGGGCCAAACAAAAACCCCATCCTGGGCCGTCCCCCCTCTTTCCTCCATGGCTTGTTTGTGTGTTGTCTCAGCGCAGAAACCGCCGACCAACGTCTGTTTGACATCACCGATCGCGTTCCCTGTCACTTCACCCAAGCAGCACGGTTCTGCGCTCTTGCGGGGCGGGAAAACACCCACAATGGAATGAATGTGCCAGTCCTGCGGCCTGCCAACGCTTGGCCCACCGACCCAACAGGGAGTGCAATCCATCCCTGATGTCATGAACCCACCAACCGGCTGTCGCAATCACGGTACCGACGGCATCGAAGACGCCCAAACAGGCATGGTTTTCTCGCGGCGCGCGGTCTGGGCTCTCGTGGCAGCCGTAGCTCTGTCTGTTTGGACTCGGTGAAGAGTCTCCAAAACAAATCTGCCACGCCGTTTTGAGGAGGAAAACTGGGTTCAACGGCATCATTTCAGACTTGGGGACTCTTTCTAGCCGTCCAAACGCTTGCCTACTCTCGAATTGATGTAGCGTATGTACAGAGTACGCGTCAGACTGGGGCAAACGCCCAAGTCTTGGTACCAACCAGGACGACCTCTGACGAGTGACCAGCCAGGGTTTTCGACTCACTCATTCACTCACCAACTCATTCGCTCACACGCACGACGAGGCCCCCCCCCCAAACGCTCCAGCTTTGCGATCCACCGCAATGATGAAATGGGTGTGTGTGTGATGGGGGTTTTGTGTGCAAGTCGATGAAGCCCGCTCATGGTCGAGTTCCCACGAACCAAGGTTCTTTATTAAAGACGTTAGTCCGTCCCGCCTCTCGCTGCCATTCTCACGATGCTCTCGAAACGGTAGACCACACTGCTTAATACTCGCCCTCCCCCAGCCCTGCTGCCCTCTCATCAACCAAGCCACTCGCAACTACCGGCCGCTGTACGATATGGCGCCGTTGCAGAGTCGCCTCCTCGTGGGCTGCGGCCTCCTCTCCGCCGCCTTCGCCGCCGAAAACGTGCTGTCCCTGACGCTCTCCGAAGAGGCCCCCAATAACGTCTCGACAACCGTCGACCCCTCCTTCGCCGGATTCGGCATCGAGCTCGACCACCTCTACTACTTCATGGGCGACGAGACACCAAACGACCTGTCCATCAACCTGCTCAACAACTTGGCCAACTTCACCGGCCGGCCACCGTACGTGCGGCTGGGAGGAAACACGCAAGACTACGTCATCTATGATGACTCGCAAGACGAATGGCTCGTCAAGCCGAACCCGCGGCCGGCCGCGTCGGGGAGCGTGCCAGCCGATAACTTCATCATCGGCCCCCGCTTCATGGAAATCGCCAACCGGATGCCCAAGGGCACGCCCATCACCTGGGGCCTGAACCTGGGATACGACGAGCCCGACTACCTCGACCAGCTCACCACCATGGCCTCCCAGATCATCGACCGATGCACGAACCTCAACCTCATGTCCTTCGAGTTCGGGAACGAGCCGGACCTGTACGGCGACAACGGCTTCCGGTCCGGGGGCTCGTGGTCCGGGTCCGAGTACACAAAGGAATGGCGGGAGCGCGCCGACGCCGTCTGGGCGGAGGTCCTCGAGCCCCGCGGCCTGCACAGCAACTTCTTCGAGGCCTCGGCGTCGACGGCCTGGGTCGCCGGCACGGGCTTCGAGATCAAGGACCTCGTGGGCTACGGCATCGACGACAAGGCCAACAACTCGGACGTCGGCTACATCACGAGCTGGAACCAGCACAACTACTACTATTTTGTCGGATCCTTCCCCTACCCTCTGACGCTCGACTACATGATGCGGTTCGACACGACAAAGGCCCAGTTCGACTCGGCCATCGAGGCCCAGATCGACCAGGCCGAGCAGACGACGCACCCGTTCGCGCTGCGCGAGATGTCCGTCGTCGGCCCCCTCGGCGTCGAGGGCCTCAGCGACACCTTCGCCTCGGCCCTATGGACCCTCAACTTCCTCCTCTACGCCACCACGATCAACATCTCGTCCGTCCAGTTCCACATGACGTACGACAGCAACGCCAGCGCCTGGCAGCCGACGGCCATGTTCGGCCGCGACCGCTTCGTCCGGCCGCTCTACTACGGCATGGCCGCCTTCGCCCAGACCATCGGCCGCTCGTGCAAGGCCCGCGTCGCGCAGGCCGAGATCGCCGACTACCCGGCCGGCTACAACGAGTACGTCAAGGCCTGGTCCGTCTACCAAGGGGACGCGCTCGCCTCCCTCGTCGTCCTCAACGGCAAGGTCGCCAACGTGTCCGAGTCTGCCAAGGGCAGCATCACCGTCGACGTGACGCTGCCCTCCTCCCTCGCCGGCGAGACGCTGCACCTGTCCTACCTGACGAGCGACGGCGCCGACGCCACGAGCGGCACGACGTGGAACGGCATCAGCTTCGAGCAGGGCAACGACGGCACGCTGACACAGGTCTCGGACGAGGACGTCACCGTCGAGGTGGGCAGCGACGGAAGGGCGAGCATCCCCGTCCGCGACTCCGAGGCCGTCGTCGCCACTATCGGCGGCCGGGTCGGCAGTGGGGAGCCCGACGAGGCGGCGTGCGGCGCGCTCGCCACGTCGTCGCAGGGCGTCGGTTCGCTGACGAGCTCCACGCCGGGGTCCTCGGGGGACCCGAGCAACAACGCCTCGTCGGATGGCGGGAGCGGCGACGGGGACGGTGATGATTCGGGCGCCGCGGCGCTGTTCGGGAAGAGCATTTACACTTGCATTGCGTGGAGTTTGGCACTTAGCATTGGCGTCTTTTACTTGTAGACTTGTTTGGTGATGGGAACATGATGATACCTAGCCTTTTGTTTTTGGGTTTTTTTTTTTCTTTTCTGTTCCCGGCGTATTCTACCTAGTAAACATAATGACTAGTCTCTTCTGTAATGACATCAGAAAAGAATATTTTGGCCAACTACACCGAAAACCTTCTCCTCTCTGCTGTGAACATGGAACCAAACATTGCCTTTGTTGGTGCATCCCCTAACTTGTGTCAACGTTATGAGCTTCTACCAGTTATCAAAGAAACTACGAGCTGAGAAGTCACCAGCCCAAGATTCCTTCTGGCTATTGTTGAGGTCGGACTCGAGTTCATGGTCTACGTTGCTGTAGTATAAAAAATCGCTACGTGTCACTAGCTCACATAACAGGAGTCTGTGGGTTTGCCATCTCTTTGGGGCTGTATTTACACTCACGAGACCTTGCTCGGTCATGGAGCGTGGCTATGAACATGTTGGAAAGAAGTATATACACGAATCTGCCGACTATCCTCACTCCATTTCAGGAGCGCAGGTAATCCTGTTACCTTGGGACCAAACGCCACAACTGTGCAAGTGAGGGTTGATTCCGAAGAGGATAGACCGGGTCATTCATTACACGAGACAGCTTAGCAAGTACCGGACTTGGTGCCTGGGCCGTCGTAGAGCTGGCACGGGGTCTTGGCATCGGTGCAGATGTTGACGAGAGTGGCCTCGTCGCCCGTCTCCTCGTTGATGCCAGCGATCTCGCCGCCGCCGTAGGCAGAGACGCCCTCGATGGTGACGGTGCGCTTGCAAGCGTCGCACTATGGGATTTTTGTGAGTTCATTCGTTCAATGAAGAGTGTATCGCTGTCCGAATCATGACTTACCGTACCGCAAGCTCTGTAGACCTTGCCGTAGTCCTCGGCGTAGAAGTTGGAGATCTGGGGTCTGGTAAGTGGGCTGCAGAATACCAAAGACAACACAACAGGGACACTCACGCTGACGCTGCCGCAGCCGTTGTGTTGGACGACCTTGTCGGAAGCCTTGTACGCACCACCGCCGATGATACGGGTCTCGGTGCCAGCCTCGTCCTCCTTGCTGTAGGGGAGGTCAATACATCGTCTTTCGTCTAGGCCAGACGACACGGAGAGCATGCCACAGGGTGTCACTGCTTACATGGAGATGGCGTCCTCACAGACGTCCTCGAACCAGACGTTTTCGATGGTGCAGCCACCGCCGAGGCAGTAGACGCCCTCCATCTGGTCCTTTCCGATGATGGCGTTCTTCAGGGTGGCGCCCTTGCGCAGGATGAAAACGGCGTCCTTCTGGCCGCCCTCGGTCTGGGCCTTGCAGGCGCCGGCGCCACGGTCGAAGCGGGCCAGCTTTCCGTCGTACGACTCGCCGGCAGCGACCTCGATGGGCTTCGAGTTGCTGATGGTCTCGGTGGCGGAGGGGAGAGCGTCCTTGCCGACGCAGGCGGACACGGTGGGGAAGGCAACGGCAAGGGCCGCGAGGAGCTTGAAGGCTTCGGTACGCATGGTGAAGTTGAGAGCGCGTGTGAGAACTAGCGGTGTCGAAGGAGACAAGTGGAAAATGAGAGCGGCGGTCAAGTGAATGAATGTTGTGATTAGAGCTTGATATTGCAACTTGAGTTTCGGGGGAGAGAGTTGGGGAAGACAGCTCTATGCTTTATATCTTTGGTGTTCCTGACCACACATGACTAGGTGAGTGATCGATGATCGCTCTCTCTCTCCCCTTCACCCACCGAGTCTCACAACGGAGACCGAGAGCAGAATTAAGGAGGGCTTGGCTGTCGAGAGGATTCCTCGACTTCCTCCACAACCCGTGCTGCATAGTGCTTCACCCGGCCCACTGATTGTCGTTCATGATTTCGACGTGTCACTGCGTCGTTAAGGGCCCGTCAGGTTCAACAATAAGCCGTCACGGAGTCTTCCACCGTGCCACGACGGGTCCCCCCTCGCAACAGGCACGGGACGCAATCAATCTGGGAACCTGTTTTGTCAGTGGTCTTAATCTAAACCGATATTACACGTGGGAAAAATCCAACGGGAGCCCGTTTCGAAACTGCGCCAAGACCGGCCACCGCGCCCAGGAACCGGACAAGATCACCGCCCGATGGGGGTGCTCCCGGCGCCGGACGTCGGGGCAAAGGGACGATCGCTGCCCAGTCTGCCCGCAAGGGTCTGGGCACTGCCACTCTTGGCGCAACGCCCAGAGACACCAGAGCATCATGTTGAAAGTTGCAATAGGAGAGACTGGGCTTCTGCCACCGAGGCTTACCCGAAGCGTGTTTTTGACCATCGGGATGCTTGTTTCCTATTTTCTCGATTTTGGGTCAGTCGTGGGAAGGGAGGGTTTCAAAGTCAAATAGAGTGCCTGTGGAGATCCATGTTGTTTGTATTCAATGTCTAAAGCTGCTAGAGTTCCGCGGAAAGAGCGGGAGTAGGTTAATTAGACACGCGCAATATATTGATAATCCTCCCGTGCTGAAGCTTGGGGCTTGCGCAGTTGAGGAGGATACGTGATCACGCTCACGGCACACGAACCTAGCATGGCCCACACAGAATATCTGTATTTACCGATGTCTTAATGCTGCCTTCTTTTTCATCATGGTTTTTCTTTCTCTTCTCTATCTCTTTACCTTCTCATCATTCAACAAGCCCCGAGCTATCACACTCCCCTGTCCGTGAAACACGGGGGCTGGTACGCGTTGTTGACGCTCCACATATCACTTTATAGGAGGCCCTCTTGGCTTCTTGGCACAACGTGCAAAGGGTGAAGATCCGACTCTGCTACTACCGCTTACTGATCCCATGTCATCCTTGAAGGAGTTTAACATTAAATCACCCGCATGGACTTCGCCGTCCGTCATCATACTTTTTCCGTATTGAAAGCTTGTGTGTTTTTAAGCTGCGCAAGCCCAAAATGCTGGCGATATTGCGTCGCGTTGTTACTGGCCATAGGACAGCCGTTCATCGCGCGCAAGTCTTATTAAAGCAATTCGTCTCAGTTGGCCAGTTGCAATGTTGTGGCCCGGAGACAAGCGCCGGCAGCGGTTGAGATGCCAGGTCACTCGGTTTCTCCACTGGCCTCAGCAGCACCCATAAACTTGCAGTGTCACCATCCAAAGAATTCTCAACCCTGATTTGACGCTGGGAAGCCAAGGGTGATGGCGTAACGAAAGTTCAAGCTACGGAAATAAAGATGGGCACTAAAATGGACCTTCAGGTCGCGGATCCGAGCAATATTCACCGCTCGGGTTCTGCGAGCCAACCTTTCGGCGTCATCTGATTGCGATGCGTGATGGTCTCAGAGCTGGACCCTGGAGCGATGATTGCCAGCGAAAACGAGCTGCCAAACACTGGGAGAATACGGTTTTCGTAGTCAAATGATCTGCCGGCAGGCTGTTCCTTCTGCGCTGCCGACGCAGATCTTTAAGAAAGGGCAGGGTTGCCGGTGTGTCACAATTCTAATCGCGAGTCACTTTGATTGAACAATTTGTCGCAACCAAGAAATCAAGGTCACTCATGCTTAAGACTTCCTCTTACGTTCCCAACATACTGCATCGTGTACCGAGTATCTTTATCATTCCTGTCGAGGGTGAATCCAAATCCGACAGGGTGACTGCAATTTTGTCAACAGTCAAGCCCTCCTACCCTGATGAGGGATGAAAACGAATGACTCGGGTCAACACAGCGGATGTCGGCCAACGAGATACTTGGACTCGAGTGGAATATTTGCAGATATCCGAGGGCGCTTAACACCTTTTGAACCACTATTTGGTATAGCAGCTTGTGAGTTGCATGGTAAGACAGTTGGAACTCCGAAACATACCATTGCAATAACATGTCTACATTGAAGTCAAGGCTTCCACCGAAGCTTCTTGTCAGCCCCATCATTACTGGTCGACGTGATTATGTCTTTGACCTTGACAACAAATGTGGTTCCATTATCGCAGGAATGCCATTTTGGCATCTGTTCTGTAAACGCCTCCAATACTGAGTGATCAATAGGCACATCAAGCGTTTTTATCAAAGCGAATAACTCTAGACTCTACTCCCAAAATTACAAGGACATCAACCGCTCACATCCAAAGACAAACAGCGTTGAGTACGCTGCGCGTCATTTACCATAGTTAGCCTGGAGAATGGGCTGAACTGTTTAGAGAACATCCTGTCGGACAGTGGGATTAGTTGACATTATGGTTTCTGTCTAACTGTGAAGTCTTCACGGCAGCGTATTCCTCGCCATGAAAAGTCGCCCTCGACTTAAGATATGTACATGCATATACTAGGGTTCAAGTAGTGAAAGGCAACCTGACACATGCCATAGATCTACTACCGCGGCGTGCAGTGAATAGCGTGGTATTCTGCTCACTAGAATCAACAGATAGAGGTGCGCAAATTGCGTGTCTTGTTCAGGAGAAGTTCTTCGTCTGGTTTTCGACTTCGACCGTCTCGAACGAGGGGCTCTTGGATGATCGTTCCAGAAGAGGCTTCAGGCCAGGCAGAGCGACGACGGTGATGGCGAGGGTCATCTCGAGGATGCTGAGAGGGTCTGTTGTACGACTGTTAGACTTTTGCACGGGGAGAGTGCACGACAAAGAGCAAGTATACTCACAGACAAGATTTTCCTGTCCCGTGCCGACCTTGAGAGTGATGAAGCGGACGATGGTGGTGAAGATTGTCAGGAGACCAAGAACGAAAGCGACGGTGAGACCCTTGGACGGCTGGAGAACACCCTGGAACAGAAGGGTGAGAGGAAGTACGTAAACTGTGCAAGACACCGTTAGCAAGCCCTTGATGGTACATTTGGAGGTGGGCTGGGCTGAAGGAAACACCTACCAAAGACGTAGCAGGCTAGGTTGAGAGTGAAGTTGAGAATGAAGGGCTCAGGCGCGTAGAAGACACTGCAGGCGCCATCCTCTTGGGACCACTGGACGGAGACGTCCTTGCCGCAGAAGAATGTGTCGTCCCAAAGGATCGCCATGTAGGAAAGGCAGACGAAGGCGGTGATACCCCACAACGCCTTGCGCATCGTAGGGCTGGTGTCGGCGGGGAAGTAGGCCCAGTAGAAGGCCAGCATGCTCATCTTCGGAAAACCCATGCCTACATCGTAGAAGTAGTTGGAGGCGAAGGAAATCTTGAAGGAGAATCAGTCATGTGAGCAGCGGCATTGTAGATGAGTTGAAGCTACCTTGGACAGAGCAACAGAGGATTCCCAGTTATCCATGACACCGAGCTGGTATGTCAAGGTGTCGCAGATGATCAGGCCAAGGGCATTGAAGGCCGAGAGAATGAGGAGGTAGTCGGACAAGGCCAGCTTCTCGCGCAAGCGGAAGAGGCGAGTGTACACCCGCAGGCCGACGAACACATAGGATGCTGCCAGCAGAATCCATTCGGATATCTAGATGCGTTCGTTGTCAGTGAAGTCGGCCACCAAGAGAGGGCTAGCACAACTGCTTACCATGCAATCCTTTCCGTCGATGAAGTACGCCATCTTGACTGGGTGGGCTGTGAAGCTGGAAACGATGAAGAAGGGAAGTGTCTTGACACAGCTGTTACAACTCCCTGGGCAACATCCCAAATCATATAAACGTGAACGCCACCGGGAAAATGTCCCGCTCGCCGGTGGAAGCAGGGAAGGTAATAAGCCTGCAGGGAGTGGCAGGACGGTGAGATCTCTATTGGGCCGGATCAAAGCCGGCCAAGATCAAAAGTCCATGAAGCCAACGGTCCAGCTCGCTCGATCTCAGGCCATCGGGGTTAAACGAGTTTGAGAGAACGACCGTTGGGACTAGCATAGGCAGAGGCCAGGCTGCAGAACCTGCGGAGATAAGATGTGTGTATTTAACCATGTTAAGGGCGCAAATCAGTTCAGGACCCTTTTTTATTTTGTGCATATTTCTTATTCCACTCACTTCTCGCCCCTCCCTTTCCTCCTCCTCCTCCAACAATGTGCCAGGGTTGAGGAATTGGCACCATTCCCTCTCTGCTCTGCGTCGTATCTGTAGCGAGGTACGTCCATCAACGTGGTATTGCTCAATCTTTTGCTGCAACTGCGCCGCAGATGCGCAGAGCTGTTATTAAGCTCGCCAGGCATGATTGGCCACTCGACCGATTTCCGTACGCGGGCCGGGGTCCGTTGTTCTTAATGCACACCCTCCCCATCCCTCGTGCCGGTGCCGGGGTGGACGACCTCGGATGCACGCCCGGAGGGACTTCCCTCTTCGCCAACCTCCTCTCGCCTATGGTACGTTATGCTCACGCGAGCCGATTTGTAAATCACATCCGATCGTTGGAGATTGTTCAGTTCCACCTCGCTGCCCGACTCCTCCTCGGCGACCACTCGCGTCGTCGCCTCGTATGGGTCTCTTCCCGAAGACAGTTTGAAGTGGCTTGTTGGGTGCTTCTTGTAAGCCAGCCCGTCCGATCCCGTCTTGCCGGTCCCATAATTCGATGTGGCCAGCCCACGGCGATGGAGAAGCGATTTGAGGGCGGGCAGCGACACCACAATGATGGCGGCTGCGATCTCTGTCATGGAAAGAACATCTGTTTCTTTTGGTCAGTCTTTTTTTTTTTTTTTTTTTTTTTCAAGAGATGGGGGCATCTCTGGGGCCAACTCACAAACATTGGTCCACGCTTTGATGGCTTCAACGGTGGCAAATCTGCCTACGCTGGCTCCTATCGTGATGATGCCGGTGGAAAACGTAGCCGCAAGGCCAATGATGTACCGTTTGCTGAGTTGAAGACCGAGTAGGAGTGGGAATGGAATACCAAAGACTTTGTGACTGTTAAGCAAAGAACGTCGTACTGACGTCGGAGAGGCAGTGGAGGAGGAACATACTCAGCAGATCTGACACAATGTTCATAGCCCAATCGATGCGGAAAACCGCTTTGGAGTCGTACGTGGAGCAGGTGCCCTCCAAATCCCAGTTCACAGACACATTGGGTCCGCACCAGAATGTGTCCAGGAAGCAGGTAGTTATGGCGAAGGCCAGCGTCAAGCCACTCGTTCCGTAGAGCACTTTTCGCAAGATGGGCATCGTAGGCGGGATCAACTTGAAGTAAAAGGCCAGCAATGCCAGCTTCGGAAAGTAAACTCCAGTGTCATAGAAGTAGTTTCCGGCAAACGAGACCTTCATCAGCCTGATTTGTTCGTCGTCCGGGGCCGCCGGGGCATTCGGGTCGTACTCGTCCATTGCGCCCAGGTTGTACGCCATCGTGTCGGTTGCGAAGAGCGCGATGGCATCGAGTATCGAGACAACAAGGATCCAATCACTGATTGTGAGATTTTGACGCTGTCGAATCAGTCGAAGATACATGCGTGCGAGAACGAGGGTGATTGCCAGCCCGAGGAGCACGGCCTCGATCGGCTGTTTGGTTTCGCTTGTTAGTCGAGCAGAACGGTACATGGAGTTGCCAAGAACACAAGTAGGGAGGCTTGGCTGTTCTTTTACTCACCACAACGGCCTCTTTTGCGACGCCCGGCATGACGTCTCCAGGTCAATGTAAAGGAGTGTCGGTGTCGTCTTGACAGCAAACTGCAGACGTTGGGCCTTCGCTTCAGGACCGGTGGTGGGCAGTTGAAGCAAACAAATGCAACCGTCCCACGGGCTACGGGGCAGACAACATCAAGATTGATATGGGCCGTCCTGCTCTTCGAAAAAGAAAGCAATTTCCCCAGGGTTCTTGAGGCAGTTTCCTCGCCGGCCGCTCACTGGCTGTGCCTGGAGTCATCAACGGCTTCTGCCTTCTTCAACGCGCTGCCACGACCCGAATGCAGACACCACGGATCCGAAGGCGACACTCAAGGTCTTTCCAGACGAGCCGCGGAGACTGACGATGCAAGGAGGCGGCACTGCATGCCATCGACTGATCTCGTTATTAAAACCGCATTCGGCCGGATGGACGGCAACTGGTGGAAGAGGTGTAGGTGTAGCAAAGGCAGGATGTATTGGCCCTTGTCCACAGGGATCTGAAGACTCTTGCCGCTCCTGGCCCATTTCTTCACAAGGCTCGATAGGGCTACTTTAGAGCTAAGACGCCGGGGCAACTATGGCTCGTCTTGCAGCTGGTGTGTCCGTCCCGCAGAGAAAATTGTGCCGGTTTTTTGTCGTAGACAGCTCACAATTTCGCACTTTTCTCATGGTTATAAGCATCCGCCGCCCGTTCCTTCGGGATCTAAACCTTGTTTCACCACGGACGTGATCAAGTCTGGCCAAGCAATATCCACCTGGGGGACCACACTCCACTGTATCTGACGATTGAGGTAGCAGCGGGTCATCTTACCTCTGGCTTTATGCAGGACAGGGCGATTTCTTTGAGGCCGTGGCACCGTTGGTCTCTCAAGAGTCAACCAACAAGCGAAGATCAAAGTAGGGTTGTGGAAGGAATGGCTCCGATCAAGAATGGCACTGATCGACGCCTCGCCCATGGTCTAATTTAACAGACATGCACATGGGATTGAGCGGACAGGACGGCAAGCCAACACTGGGCCGAAAGGCAAGATCGGCTGATATCACCTTGTATCTCTGCTTTTCCATACTGGCCTCTTCAATCCGCCGTCCATCAGCATTACCTTGGTTCAAGCACAGCAAGAAGGCAACCAGCTCCGTGGCAATGTACTGAAGCTGCACAACTGAAATTGAATATTCTCATACGCACCCAAAGTACGAAGCGGAGTTGTCGGAGCAATCAGCTAAGACGAGGAACACTCCCTGTCGTCTTCCACAAGTTCCCAACAAGCCTTTTCGCGAAAAGCGACTGGGTCGGGTCAGGGGTCTCCGCAGAGCTGCAGGGCCTTGTTCATCCGGTCAGAACTTTTGCAACCGACGGCAAAATCGCGCCGTCTACTTCACTCCCAATGGTCAGCGTCGACCAGGGGGCTCTGATCTCGGTTAGCAAGTTGCTCAAGTAGAGTCAGAACCAACAGATTTTCGCATGCACCACAGCACTGCAATGCATGATTTTAAGCCAAGAGGAGCCCACGGCCCGCGGGACAAGGGGCTCGATTTCCGGAGTCACGACATGCCCCTCATCCTCGTTGTCATTTTTCGAGCCGTTGATTTCTTGTCCAAAACAATCACATATACAACCGAATTTCTTTCCTGCCCCATTTTACAGACACGGGTCTGGATTCCTTCCACCCTCACGTTCTTCGGTCGGGCCTTCTCCAACCGTCTCTCCGAATCATCATTTGCTAACTTACACTAATATCGATGTGCTAGGGATGTTACTCGAGGAGTTTGAATCCCCCGAGCTGATCGAAACCCTCGTGCTGGGCTTCCCGAACCCCGAGGCCAAGGTGTGGAGGGCATCCGTCGCGTCCGCGTCCGCGTTCTCGGCCCCAGGTGAGGGAAGCACCAAAAAAACGAAGTGGCTATTGCCGCTTCTGTACCTCTCCCGGTCGACATAAATGCGCTCCCCGGCCTGCCCGCGGCCTCGATGATGTCCTTCGTGACGCACGCCACGGTCCCTGCTTGAGTTCAGGTGGGACTCGACGTTGGCACCGGCGTCCTCCTTGAGGGTGACAATGTACTTGCCGGGGACGGCGGCGGGCTCGTCGCGGCGGTCGAGGACGCGAAGCAGAAGAGCGTCGTGAACGTGGCCTCCAAGATCTGGCGCCACCTTGCTCTGTACGAGCCCGGCAACTACGAGGTCTCGTCAGGCGTGGAAGCCTTACCTCATCCTTGAGGCGTTCGCCGCTGGGCGACATGCATTCGGCTGTGTCCTTGCAGGACCTGGCCGCAGTAGCTCGAAATCAATTATAGGACCGAGCCAGGGGGGACTTAATGTGTCGTGTATAAACAATATGAATGAAACTGGAGCTTTCCGAGTTAATCATAGTACTTGGAGCATTAGGTGTACTGAGGGACCACGGATATGTACGTAGAAAACGTCCTACCTGGTTTGCGGCGCGTTTTTTGAAAGTTATCAAGACAGTTTCACAAGTTCTACATAACATTGGCCTTCCTGGTTCCAATGATGTAAATGAACCGGTTCACTCACATGTACAAACAAGATCAAAAGCCTGAGTTGCCTGAAATTCTTAGTCCGACGGGTGGTATGCCTTATACACTTGTAAAGCTCCCTCGACACATTGAACCAATCCCAAAAAACGTCGCCAGAACGAATACCCATATGGTCACCCCAGAAAGTAAACCATTGGGGCCCATTCCGCCGGTCATACCACCATTGACTTAAAGTCGATGGAGTCGTCTCGTCGTAGGCTTGTTTAAGCACGATCAGTCTATCCCGCCACACCGTGAAGTTCTCAATCTGACGGCCTTCAGCTTGCAGGGTTCCGCACCGAACCACACGCTGGTCAACTTGGCACCCAGATCTTAGAATGTGTTGCTGACAGAGCTTTTTGAACCACTTCCGTTCACTTCGACGGTTTCGGCGTGTTGACGCAAAAGCTGCTTGGGGGAACAGGAGGGAAAGGGTTTGCAAGGTCTCCTCAATAAGATGCCGGGGCAAGAGCGAGCTGTAAACGTCATCCTGTAAGCCAGAGTCCTATTCTTTTCCTGACTATTCTAAGTATAAAGATGACTTACTGTTTTGTCTGTAATTCGAGAAACGAAGCATGATGAAAAACAACAAGCGTTGCATCGTCATGAATCAATAGCAGGTGATCCATGAGGTTGTCGGTAAACTGTATTCTGATGCCGCCAATGTTTGCAATTGTCCATGCATGAAAGACCTTTGGTAGCCTAGCTATATCATTCAAGTTGGGCTGGACGTCAAAATACGATGCCAATGAGTTGCGGAGCGATGAGTCTTGTGACCACTCTAGATACCGTCTGGAGTTGGCTGCGTTAAGGATGGGTCCGAAGTTGCACATGACGAGTAATTGCGCAGCGAGATTAATCGAAGTATCCAGAGACGGTGATGAAATGTCCAAGACTTCCTTTGATAACAAATCGGAGTCTTGCAGTTTCTCCAAGATGTCGTTTCGAGATTCGTCAGCCTTGATCTGCGATACGATGTTCTTGATGACTTGAAAGTCATTGAAGTCAAGGTTGGCGTATCTGAGTTCGATCTGGAAGTAGTCAAAATACGAACGATAATTGATAGTGTCTTTGTTTGCGAAATCCCCATTGATAAGCCGATGAAAGTCTGGTTGACGCCCCCAGAATAGGGACACAATTTCTGCAGACGACAGCTCCATGGTTTGGTGTCGTAATCAACGAACGAAGTGTTGTTGCGCCGTCTTTGATATAGGAAATGTTTGCACGGGAGGCTCCCCTCTACCAACATAACTGGGAATCGAGTGTCCTAAGAACGAAGCCAGTAGCTACATTTCATCCATGCAGCCCCCAAAGAATGCCTCATCGTTCCGCCTCGCTCAATTTCGCATGCATAACCCCGGCGGTAACTGACCCCCGTATCATCTGCTTGCCTTCTCGTATCCAATGAGTTGCCGCCCGCTCACCGTAGGTGAGGGACTACCTCCGCATGATTCGATGACAGGGGCTACACCAGTTTTTCTATTCAATCTGCCAGCCCGCTTTTGAAACACAAACAAAGCATTGGCGTCAAACAATGCTCTGCCTCTGAGATTGCGGCTGTCCACCTTCGTGAAATCCATCTCAAGTCCAAGACCGCGTGTGGGGAGGGTAGACGATAACAGGCAGTACGCCATCAACGGAGCGATTCCCTTACAATGCTGCCCTTCATCAATGCCCTCGGATGCAATTTCAGTTCCAACCATATACTGAAAGGTCTATGATGCTGGTTACGACTGATCCAACGCACACGTGGCCATTTTCAAGAGTCATAGCTGAAGGCCGGGAAGAGAAGCAATTTGAGCAGTCATAAACGA